>NW_019735580.1:168059-189019 GCF_002891405.2 Cryptotermes secundus | reverse complement strand
ATGGCATAGTGCTTAATTAGTTAAGCACAGGGACAACTTTACCAGACTGACTTGTACTGGGAAATGTATGTTACATTATATGATACCAGTCTTGTATACTTGTTAACACTCAATGTCACTACTACTCAATCTCTCAAGTCTTCACAATCAACCACAATGTCTCCACCTAACACATGAAATCTTGCAAGGATGGAAGTCAAGACAGAAGTCAAAATTGAGAAGGTTGATGTCCTTTGAGAAAATATGTGGACCAATCAAGAAAAGATAAAAGCCAGTAAAAAGAATTAAATCAAGAATAGATGCTCTCATCTCCTGGATGCATGCCTGCCAAGCCAAGACAGATGATAACCACAAGGAGCTGATGACCACAGTGAACGCCAAGTCAAGAAAGGATGGAAGCCCTGAAGCATGTCTGTCTAGAGACGACAGTGGCCTGCCTAGAAAAGACTGATGCAAATCAGAAAAAAGCAGAAACCAAGATGGAAGCACGTGTAGAAGAGATGGAAGTGGAGACTATCGGAGAACCAAAGGACCAATCTGGGGACCAGCAACCAGCTGTTGGATGTTGGTACCCACTGAAAATGCAGATCAAGGACACTGTTGTATGCAGAAGCCCTGAAGAATGGACATTTGAGAAGAGTCATCAGTCACAGATGAAATGTAACAATGGCATAAGGGAAATGTCAATGAGGCCCTGAGATAGACCATAGTACTGTAGTTTGTCAAGCTAGCAGCAAGGGCTTCTGTCAGGATTAAGAAAATGGGTGTTAAGGCATTGCAGAGGAGTCAGCCACCACCCAAGTGAAGAGACCACTAGCGGCTTTAGGGCCAGAGATGTAGAAGCACCAGCCACTCTAAGAAGTTTTATTCACACCGACTTGAAACGAATAAATTGCAGTAGGTCTGTAGCCTACTCAGGACAAACATCCTTGAGGAGGAAGCAATGTGACATTATAACTGAAGAGACATTACTAGGTTATGGCATAGTAAACAACATCAGTGTAACAATGACTGCACATGCAAAAGAACAACACTGTTTTCTGTGTGCTGTGCACAGATACCAAGGCGATACAATGAAGACTAGCTGCCATTACAAGACAGTCTTGACATAACGGTAGGAGGTTGGTGTGTGATGTCCACCAGCCTGATAGGACGTGAGCCTGGGATTGAAGGAACATCCACTGTTGCAAGACATTATCAAGCAGTACAGAGAAGACCATGACTGAGAACACTAGTCTTTGTATAACAGTGAATTGTAAAGTGTAGTTATAAGGTGTTCAACAGTCCAATAAATCCAGTTACCAATATGCAATAAATATTGTAATAAAGAGTTTTCATTGCACATTTTCCTGTTATCTCCTTTTGACATGGCCCAGTCTCAGGTATTTATATAGCTATAGGTATAGTGACATGGACTGTCCTGTGACTGGGACCCAACAGAGTGGTTGTGTTCCCTTCTCCCAAGGATGGAAAAAGATCCGAAACGTTGTGTTCTATAATTTTTAGAATATCAGATGATGGACGAAATCCAAAATCCCAGTAATTCTGAATGTCATACGCCATTACCATAAACCTTTATACTCTACTGTATTTCCTTATTATTAAACTACCTGTGGGAACATCCCACATATTATCATGCTGTTTTGCTGATCAACAGTCAACACTAATTTCTAAGTCCATGGCACATTGCTGTCAGCTCTCATATTTATACAGCGCTCGCTGTCCGGCTCACTTTTCACCATCACGCGTGCTAACTAATCACATTGCTTCCAACACTCGCATTTATACAGCACTCGCTGTCTAGCCCACATTCAGATCATTACACGCGCTACCCAATCAGCGCTCACAATCGCAACTGCAAGTTTCGCTCCTCCATCAAGCATGGTATAAAAGGTGGAGCCCAAAGCTTGCAATCATCGGTGACCACATCAGCCAGTCAGCCATCACACCTAGTCCAGAGCGATCGGTTTTCAGAGTCATCGGCTCTTCACTGCATCAGGGACGGCTGCCTCGGCTCTCTGGTGGTCATGCCCAACACACAGGGCAACTGGAGCAGCTGCTGCCACTCCAGCGACTGCACTCCGTGACCAGACATCTTCCAGCGACCGCGCTCCACGACCAGACATCTTCCAGCAACCACGCTCTGCGACCAGGCAACTTCCGGCAACTGCCGCACTGCGACCAGGCAACATCCGGCAACTGCCGCACTGCGACCAGGCAACATCCAGCAACTGCCGCAACATTAGCCAACACTCCGTAGCCGACATTACTTCTACCGGCACACGCAGCCCTACTTCACTAGCCAGACACACCAGTCAATGGCAGTAAAACTCTAACTACCGCGGTGGAACAAACGGCCCTTTTCAGGGCCCACAAACTTTCCGAAGTGGTTGTCTATTGGAGTATCGACAAATCCCACACACCCATCAATAATGCAACGATATTCTTTTAAAATAGAAGACTTCTAAAATATATTTCTCACTAAAAGTGACACTTTAATACTTTACAATGTTGTTAAAATCATAAAATGTCCATAAGACACTAAAAGTAAACATAAAATTACTAAAATGTCTCTAGTTTTATGTATGGTTTTTCTCACTTCACATGTTTCAGCCACACATGGGCCATCATCAGGCACTTTTCCTTTTGATTTTCGGGGAGACCATTGCACTGTTCACTTGTCTATCATCAGTGTTTGCTAATATACATTATACACTGCAGTATGATGGCCACAAAAGAGTACGACAGTGTTCTTGTCATGACATAAAAGCAATAATGACAATAGACAAGTGAACAGTGCAGTGGTCTCCTTGAAAAACAAAAGGAAAATTGTCTGATAATGGCTCATGTGTGGCCGAAACATGTAGTAAAGTGAGAAGAAACATATGTAAAACTAGAGAAATTTCAGTAATTTGATGGCCACTTTTAGTTTATAAGTTACACTTTTAGTGTCTTAATGATATTTTATGATTTAACAACATTGTCAAGTATTAAACTGACACTTTTAGTGAGAAACATATTTTAGATGTCTTTTATATTTAAAAAAAATATTGTTGCATTACTGATGGGTGCTTTAATAACAAGGATAATGCCTCAATGCAACAGGATGATAAAAATATACTTTATTTCAACTAAATAAGTAGACAGCGGCCAGTGGCGTGCCGTGCATGGAAGCAAGGGAAGCATTGCTTCCATAGTTAAGAAACGAAGAGAAAAGAAGTCATATATAAATAATTCAATCTGAATAATAAGGATTTGCATATTGTCATATAGCAGGCTTTCCTGCTCAAGGCCACATGCCTCCTCCTTCTCCCTTCCCTTGCTTGGTGGGATGGACAAAGTTTCCTTCGTTATTCTCCGTTAAAGTTCATTGCACACGAAGTGGCAAGGAAGCAACTTTCTGTTTGCTGGCTAATGCCTGTGATACGGAAGCGAAGGCCTGTGTTCTTTCAATGGTTATGAGAAAATTAACTGTTTATGTGTGATTTCAGTCTTGTTGGGTGTTATAGGTAACCTTAAGTTTCATTAAAACATTGTAAGTGTATATTTAGATGGCGTAAGATTGTATTTGTGATCGTATTTTGACGCATCAGAAAGAAGCTATCTGCGTTTAAGGGAAGCAAATCTCTTACTGCAGTACACAGGCAGGGACGTGATTAGACAGGCCACAGCTAAAATGAATGCTGGCAGACAACACGACTGTGACTGTGCAATCGAAAGCATTTTAAAATGGAGGTTTAGTAGCAGGGACTTTTCTGAAAAGAAAATAATTACAGAAAGAGGACGACTGACATGAGAGGTGCCAGAACTTAAAGCACAAACCAAATTTAAATTGGAATAGTATTCTAAAACAGAGTGGCTATCTGGTTGCCGTAATATAGGAAAATTGTTTTGTTGGCCATGCCTATTGTTTCTCATTGAAAAAATGTATGGAACAAGACTGGGTTTGGTGATACCAACAAACTTCATAAAGCATTGAAACGACATGAGAACTCTCAGACTCACATTATTTCAACAATGCAACTTGTTATGTTCAGGAAATCTCGAATTGACTGTCAACTTGACAATCAAAAGCGCCTGTCAATACTACATAGAGAAATAATGAAACGCTTGATTGATATCATCTGCCATTTAGGAAAGTGGCAACTTGGCCTTCATGGTCATGACGAAAGCATGGATTCTATTGACCGAGGTAATTATGTGGAATTAGTTCACTTGTTGAGGAAATATGGTCATAAACTCAATGTTCACCTTGAGAACAGTACGGTAGTTACAGGTTTATCGAACAGAATACAAAAATACCTTATTGATTCAATAAGTGACGTAAATTTTGGTGAGTTGATTGCTATCAGTTTGATTATTAGGTACCACTGCTTCCCTTACCTAAAATAGTATCGCACGCCACTGACAGCAGCATACAATGGATGTTCTGAACCTGTAAATGTAATCTTAATTACTTTACTTACTTTCTCATGGAGCGCAGCCCTTCTTGAGGAGCCGCCAATTCTGCAGCTACTCAAGAATTTCCCAACATTTTATGGAACCCAAAGGTTCATAACCGTGTTCACGAGAGCCCTCCACTGGTCCCTATCCTGAGCCAGATCTATCCAATCCATACCATTTCATCCTATCTCTCTAAGATCAATTCTAATATTGTCCACCCACCTATGCCTTGGTCTTCCCCGCAGTCTCATTCCTTCTGGCTTTCCCACCAATATCCTATATGCATTCCTCGTCTCCCCCATTCGTGCTACATGACCTGCCCACCTCATCCTCGTTGACTTGATCATTCTAATTATACTTGGAGAAGAGTACAAGTTATGAAGCTCCTCATTATGCAGTTTTCTCCAACCTACTGTCACTTCATCTCTCTTTGGTCCAATTATTCTCCTCAACACCCTGTTCTCAAACACCCTCACAGTCTATGCTCCTCCCTTAATGTGAGAGACCAAGTTTCACACCCATACAGAACCACAGGCAAAATTATAGTTTTGTATTTTCTAATTTTGATGTTTTTGGACAACAGACGAGAAGACAAAAAGTTTTGGACTGAATGGTAGCATTACCCGAGTTCAATTGCCTCTTAATTTCCTCCTGAATCAGGTTTTGATCTGTTATCACTGTTCCCAAATATGTAAATGTAATTTAACCACAGCAAACAAGGGACGAAGGGTCCTACCGGTGGGCCTGAGAGGCTGCAGGTAAGTTATGTGGTGTGTACTCTTCTTCAATCAGTATCATTTCCCCTGATGGCAGATTCACTGTCGGGCTGGTCAGGTTGTCAGCTGCCCCACCACTGAGCAGCATTGTAGTGTTCCATGTTTCATGAGTTGCTCGGTAGTAGCTTTCATTTCTCATAGGGTTTAGGTTCTGGTTTGTTACCTGCCCTGTCAGACGATCAATAACAGGATTTCTTGATGAAACACTCTCTGTATTATCTGCAAAACAGAATAAATTGGCCACCATTATACAGTCTTGAAAATTACTGTGTCATTATATAACCAACTTAAAAGAAAAAATAAAGGGAAGAAATTGCATCTGATAATTTACTGGTATTTTACATCCACATATGTATTCATTATAGAACTTGACAGCATTTGCTTTACTTATACAGGGGATGGACAAAAATATGGAAACACCTTGTGAAATGCATGCCTGAAATGAAGTGTTTATTTTAGCGACGTTTGTAGGTGACGCTGTCTTATCTGCCCAATATCACTACCTGTACAACCTCCGAAATATGTTGCAAGCTTCATTTGTTGTCAACACAGTGTTCTGTGCAGTTTTTTTAGTGCATCATGTCAGAGCTAACAGAATTTGAACGTGGGCAAATTGTTGGGGCCCGTATGGCGGGTGCTTCTGTAACCAAGGTAGCCGAGGTTTTTGGTGTTTCGCCACGTGCAGTATTCAAGATTATGACCGCATACAGGACTGAAAAAACTGCATCCGATAAACACCAGTGTGGACGGAAAGGTGTGTTGAGTGATCGAGACACACAAACATTGTGTAGGATTGTGACGAAAAATAAGAAGACTACAGCTGCAAAAGTGGCTGCTGAACTGAATGTCACACTCACAAACCCTGTCAGCACTAAAACAGTATGAAGGGAACTCCACAAGCAAGGTATTTCTGGACGAGCTGCAATTCCAAAGCCGCTCATCAGTGATCAAAATGCCACTAAGAGGAGAGTGTGGTGCCGAAGTCATAAAACCTGGAATATGGAGCAATGGAAGATGGTCATTTGGTCAGATGAGTCCACCTTCACACTGTTTCTGACTTCTGGCAGAGCTTACGTCTGCAGAATGCCATCTCAAGCTTACAATCCAGATTGTTTGCTGCCAAGAGTGAAACATGGCTGGGGTTTGATCATGGTACGGGCAGACATATCATGGTATTCTGTCTGACCCACTATTACTCTGCAAGGTCACGTCACTGCCAACGACTATGTGACCATTTTGGGTGACCAGGTCCATCCCATGGTGCAAACTTTGTTCCCCAATGGTGATGCCATTTACCAAGCCAACAATGCCTGTGTTCACATAGCTCACATCGTCCAGGACTGGTTTTCTGAGCACTAAGATGAAGTGACACATCTGCCATGGCCCCCACAATTGCCAGATATCAATATTATTGAGCCTTTGTGGTCTGTTTTGGAGAGCAATCTGCGTGTGCGCTATCCACCTCCATCATCGTTAACAGAACTTGCCAATGTTTGGCAGGAAGAATGGTACAAGACTCCCTTGCAAATCATACAGGACCTCTATTTATCCATTCCAAGGAGACTGCAAGCAGTTCTGCAAGCCTGAGGTTGTCCTACACCATATTAGTCACGATAATGTGTTTTTGTTGGGTGTTTCCATATTTTTGTCCATCCCCTGTATGTGATCTTTACATATGCTGGTGGTCTACTGCATCCAACCTCTGGCTTTATGCTTGGCACAGCTGGATGATAACATCACTATCAGCGTTTATTACTTGGTAGGCTAGCCCATAAATTCTGTGTTATAATAATACGTATGTGTGTGTATTTCTTTTAATATAATAAAAAAAATGCTATTTTATTTATTTATTTATTTTTCCAACTAAACAGTCTGGGTTGAACACATGGTGCAATCACTTGAATGGTAAGAAAAACGATTTCCAGTTTTAGGGTTGGTCATTACGCCCCTTAGAAATGAGGAAGTACAGCCATGATATAAATATCAGATATCTGGAAGGCAGCTATGTCCAACAATTAAGTCTTTCATATGCCTTCATGCATAAACTTTAATAGTTTAATATTGACTATTATGACATCTCTTTTGATACCATATGAAAGCATCAATTTTTATAATGAAACCAAACATGTTCAAACACACCAGTAATCATTAGTTCTTCACAAATATTTGTACTGTGCACTGACAGCTCACCTCTCAAGAAGCATACAATGATGCTGTACATTATCACCATACTGACACAACAAAGAAGAAAATGAGCATGAGGCAGCAGTATACAATACAGTATCAATATGATGCATCAAATATGAAGAAAGACGCATTTAACTATGCTTCACGTAAACTTTGATTTAAAAATAATTTTAACTTGTCATAAATATTTTATAATTTTGACACTTTAAATCTTTTATCCAAACACACAAACTGTAAAGTTTTCTTTAATATCTGGGATCCCCCCTCCAAAACTGGTCATTTATCACCCAAACATATTTGGGTTTTAATAGTATGAGATGCTATTTGAATGTTCCTGAATTGGGTAAAAAAGAAATGCTGGCTCAACTTATTTAATTTTGGCTGCCATCTCCTTGGGAACGTATACAGCAATCCCATCATTTTTTCTATGTTTCAAAAGTACCGTTGATGTCATTTTCCTTAATGCTGTCAAGTACCACTTGCGATTCCCCTTGGCTGTCAGACACTATTTCAAAACGTCATCCCTTCAGTTTCATTTTCAATTTGGGAAACAAGGCAAAAACACAGGGAGCTAAGTCTGGCCAAATTATTTTAACATTTCAAGTAAGGAAACATCTTAAGCCAGCTAATCTTAAAATGGGTTTCAATGGACAATTATAGCAGCACCACAGTGTCTGTGGGTGAGGGGAGAAGGGTTGCAGTTTCCACCTTCTCTAATATGTTGTGCACCATAAAAAAGAAAATCACAGAATGTAACAGGCAACATAAAACAGACTGGCAGAAACATACGACAGAAGCAGTATAACAGAGATGAAAGTTTGTGTGACAATAACCTGTATATTTGACAACATTCAGTTTTACAAATCTCCATTAAACGTAACACAAAAGTTAAAAAGAGAAATGTAGTACAGAGGTAGTCAGGAATATACTGCAATGTAAAACTTACCAGCACTCTTATCAGGAGATTTGGCACTAAGGTGGCTGCTTTCTCTGGAATGATCAGTTTCATCCTTATAGGGTAAAAAGATCACTGTATTATCAGAATTTTCACTTGTACCTGAGTTGTCTGGGGTGTAGGCTTCATTTTCTGACTTATTACCTCCACTGCAAGCAAAAGTCTCTGTCCCTGTAACAACAAGGTCATCTAGTTCATAAACTTCAGTTGTTTCGTTAAATAAGATTAAATTTGAAGGACTCAACTATCTGCTAATTAGTCTCGGGAGTTTCATACTTATATCATGTAACATGGTTTAAACACCAGACATATGATCAGTGTTTTACCTGAGGAACTTGTCAGTAGGCTGGATACAGAATCTCGACCTGACTGAGAATGTTGGTGGCCATTGCTGAGGCTGTGAGGTCCAGGGGATAAAACTCTTCTGGCTATTGTTAAGGATATCACACCAGGTATGGGCCCTTCTGTGTGTAGCATGGCTCTCCTGAAATACATCATACTATGGCTAAAATGTAGGACAGTTAATTTGTGTAAAAGATATGACAGTATTAACATCAACATTAAGAATTAATTGAGGACTTGTGAATGTTATAAAGGAAATTTTTATGAATAAAATTAAAATATTTAATGTAAACAGCTGTACAGAATCACAAAAGGATTCATAATGTCACATGTCTGGATGATTAGAGTTGGAGTTCAGATTGGTAAATGGATTTATTAATCACTTACAGGTCGTAACTACAATTAATTATCACACTATTGCTGTTTGACACAATGCACAATCTCTTCATAAGAATCTGTGAAATCTTAAAATAAAGCCTTCAGTTCACACAATAAGTCTTCACTGGCTGACTTCTCAGCTATCACTCACTATCACTGACTATCACACTCATAAAACCTTCAAATCACATGTTCAGGTCTTCTTCCACTACGAAACTCTTGCTACTGTCTCACACCAAGAACTGACTCAGAACTAACTTCTTAGGAATTTCAGTCTCTCCTACAAACCCTTGAACGGACATGTGAGAAACAGCTTGCTCTATTGTTATGTAATTGTCGTGTTTACAGAGGCATTGCTCAGCAATGTGTCAATTAGATGCTGCCAAGATGTTCTTACCGCAGCACTGCCTAACAACGAGTGCGGTGCAGCTCGGAATGGCACGGCACGGCACGGCACGGCACAGAACAGCACGGGGAAAACACCGCTTTCCTTATTGTTGCATAATTGCCATGTTTACAGATTTCTGTGGCCCAACAATTCTTGCATGGTGCAAATATGCCACAATATGCTTTCAAACTTGTGTAAGTCTTCCATATAATACAAATAACATGAAACCCTTACTAGTCCTTCAATTTATTGCATTTGTCATCTTACTGTTACCCAAGATAGAATGAGATGATCCCTTCAGGCATTCACTTCACATATAAAAGATCAACATACAGCTGATACAAATGAGTGACAAATAATAAAATACTAGGTCAAACACCTTAATGTTTCCATGGCATCAGAGTTGGACTGTGCAAGAAGTGAAATGCCATTCACATTGAGAAGTTGGTCATTTGTTTGAAGACGACCATCTCTTGAGGCTGCACCTCCATGCAGGACACTCTTCACGAAGATCCCTAAGTCTACCGATGATGAACCACTGCTTTCATTACTATGATTCACACCATGACTTGCAGATGTTTTACCTTTGACACTCACTCCTGTAACAAAAGGACATACATAATTTTAAAAACACAACCCCAGTTCTCATTATGCATACCTGATAACATTTGCAATAAATGTAAACAATTTTACTAACCAAGACCAGCCTTTTCAGTATCATGGACTGGAATGTCAAATGTGAGAATTTCTCGATGCTTCCATGGAAATACCAATCCATCATCATGCACTTTCTCTGGTGGCTATTGAAAAATGAAACAAATTGAACCTAAATTAGCCATATCACATTAAAATACAAGTATAAATATATTTTTAAGTAATACTTAAATTTTATACTAGTGTTAACAGAAAAGAACTGTAATTTTATTTTTAAAAGATAAAAGGACTCACTGCAAAAATCATACTAATATAAATTCAGAATGCCTCCATGTGCTTGGGGCAAGCTAGAAAATCACTAACTTCAAACTCTGCCACTTAACAGTTTCAGTGTGCATAATCAACTGTATTATGTAGAGACAACATACTGAGTAAACTCACGGTTTGTCTTTCATATGTCCTGTATGCAAAAATCGAAAGATTCAAGGGATCTTTGCAAATTTGCACCTTTCATCTGCAGTTTTTTTGCATTTTTTTTTCTTCTAAAAACATGTTTGCCTGTACTCCCCTGCCAGTTCTAGCTTCAGGGTCAAAATGCATAATGCACTGACATATATCAAACTTAGTATTTTAACAAATTTGCCAGTACACATCAACTTCTTGCTGGTATACATACTGGTGTGTGCTGGCTAATCAAGAAATTCACTGCTGCTATTGGTCATTACTGCATTGATCACTATGCTGAATCAGCTGTATCCTCTTTATATTTCCATGTCCCATTTCTCTAAGATCTACTGCACACCTAGTCCCAGACTAACTTGTGCCCTACAAACATGGATTTAGTTTAACACAGTTCTTAAAGTTGGAATAGTTTTCAAGTAACACAGCTGGTATTTTGGTTTAACACAACTGGATTTGGTGTAACAAAATTTTTTCCATAACTTCTCCATTATGTTATAATCAGGGCCCGGATTTTTTAAAAATGCATATTTTGAGGGTTTTTTTTTCATTATTGCATATTCTAAAGGTAAGATGATAATTTTTAATATTCTCTAACAAAATCGGGTTTTCCTGTGTTTTGGACATCCCTTGCCAGTTGCTATTCTCAACTCTCTGAGTAACGGCACTTTTACCACTTACATTACAAGCAGGTAGCTTGGCTATTTCGAAAGGGAGAGGGTGGGATTTTCCTGCATTGCTTTGACCACCACAGCAGACAGCAGCATCAGAGGGTTGGTCTTGAGAGAAGTCTCTTCAGTTAATGTGTTATTCTTTTCTTTAATAGTCTGCATCAAAAAAATGTTCATGTACCAAAAATGCCTAAAGAAGAGTGCAGCAGTAGATATTTAAAAAATCGGTGGGTGTCGGGTAATAGTGACTATTCAACAGACGGTGTCGTCGTGTGTAATGTCAAGTGTGCGCAAAGGAAGTAAAATGTGAAAAGAAATTTCAACTTGAACAACACTCAAAAACGACTGAAAATATTACGAAAAAGAAGGGGAATAAGAACAGCACACCACAACAACAACTTCTTACACAGGTCAAACCCAAATCCTCTGTTAATACATTTTCAGCCGATCTTTGTAAGGCTTTAGTATGCAGCAACATTCCATGGAATAAATTAAGCAATCCAGTTCTGTGATCATTTCTGGAGAAATATTGTGTACTTCAAAAAATACCAGATGAATCAACTCTACTCTGGGATCAATCCGTTCTGACATCTGAGGGAACTGTGTCTGGATATCGGTGGATGAGACAACCGATTAATGTGGCGATACATAGCAAATTTTGTAGTTGGTAAGCTACATCCAGATGGACCCAGCAAACCTCATCTTCTTGTTTGCAAAGTACTAGAGAAAACCAACCATAGTACAATAGCAAGATTTGTAAACGATTCTCTGCAACTACTATGACCATCTGAAATTGAGTATAATTGTTGTAAGGTGCTTGTATTACTTACAGATGGAGCTTCCTATATGTTGAAAGCAGCAAAGGCCTCACAAGTATTTTATCCAAATCTTATACACATAACCTGTTTAGTGCACGGGTTACACCGTATTGCAGAAAAAATACGCACACAGTTTCCAGCTGTTAACGCTTTAATTGCAAGTGGGAAAAAAACTGTTTCTGAAAGCACCAGCTCATGTCCAGTTCTACAAAGATTGCCTACCTCAGGTTCCTCTGCCACCTGAACCTGTCCTAACTAGGTGGGGGACATGGTTATCTGCAGTTTCATTTTATCAGGAGAATTTCAATCGGGTAAAAGAAGTGGTTACGAAACTTGAAGATGAGTATGCATGTGTTTGTGAAGCAAAAGTGTTGTTTGGATGTGATACTGTTTCTCAAGATGTGAATTTTATCCATGCACATTTTTCTAGAGTTTCAAAAGCCACTGAAAGCTTAGAATCTTGTGGTGAACTCCTTCACGACTCACTTGAACTCGTTCAGAAGGCAACTTGTTCACTGAATTCCGCTCCAGGCAAAATAGGAGACAAAATTAAATGCAAATTAGAAATGGTGTTGAATTCGAACCCAGTCAGTTAGTCAGTACTTGAGTGGAATTAGGGTATCTTTGCCAGATGAATGTTCCGAACCTTCGGCGCCAGTGTATAAATACTGTCCAATACGTCAGTTGATGTAGAAAGATCATTCTCAGCCTATAAACTCATTTTGATGGACAACAGATATAGTTTGTCTCCAGAAAACACTGAAAGACTTCTAGTTGCCTATTGTGACGCTACTTTCTGCAGTGAATGATATGTGTAAATAGATTAGTCTGAATAAAGTGACCTGTTTCTTAAGTGCATATTGTTTTATTCTGGTGCATATTTTCCCACTCTTTAGCGCATATTTTAAGTGTTTTAGTGCATATTTTAAGTGTTTCTAGCGCATAAAGATCTGGGCCCTAGTTATAATATTTCATTTTAAATTATATTTGCAAGAATATATCTGCCATGTTGGCTGAGCACTGGGTGTAATAATACATTTGTAAATGATCTCTTCATTTCAAAGTTTTCCAATTAAAATTTTGTATACATTTCTCATCTCTCCCATTAATGATTGTATATACTGTCCATCTCATCCTCCTTGATTTAATTACCTAAATGATATATGATGAAGTCCCTTTTTATGCAAGTTCCTCCATCTTTCTTGGCTCTAAATAATTACCTCAGTCTCAGACTTTCTCAATCTGTGCTTTTCCCTCAGAATATAAGACCATACTTTGCACCCATAAAAGAGGTAAAATTATAATATACTCACCAAATATAATCTACCTATGATCCATTTACATTGAAATAATACGATGCTTTAAAAATGATAAATTTTATGTGTTTATGGTTATCTTTAAGGATATATGATACATGATCAGAGACCTCATGGATATGAGAAGTTGTTCTTGAGACCAAGTTTTCTTGAAATCCACTGTCCTGTTGAAATGATCCTGGAGGGAAGCCATTGTCATTAGCCATCGGTTCAGGAGCATCCTAAACACCACAAAGACAAGACACCACACCACAAATCAAGCTCAGCAGGAATACAGCACCATGCCCTTTTGTTTGTGCTAGAATTTACAAAACTGTGATATGACTCGTAAGTCTGCAAAGTAAATGTGTATGAAAGTAAATCAAAGAGTAAAGGCAATTCTAACATATCTCAAAAGTGATATTGGTAATTCTAAGAAACCATGGTGGACATAAATAATATGAACTTTCCTTCATTTGCAGCTACTTGATATTCACTCTCTCTTGAGCAATGATAATACTGCAACTCTAACATGTTTAACATGACTGTTTCAGTGATAGAACACACCAAAGAACAGTGATCTGTGATTTGATTTCTGCAGTCTGAGAGTCTGAAATGTAGGGAAAATTATGGAAAAATAACATTGCATATAACAACAATGTTATGAGGGAGAGAAAGTTTATAAATGGTGGAAAATCAAGGAAGTGCAGGCAAATGTTGATGATGTGTGTTCTGGGTTGCCAGAGACTAACACATGCCGAAATTAAGGAGTAAATTGATCAGCATGCCCAGAACAACCAAAGAACAAGCATTAATGACATGACCATCAGTTATGATAAGCCTAAAGCCCAACTAAATATATTTTATTCCAAAAGAATCTGTATTGTGATGCAAATGCCTTCTGGAAACTTGTGGACTGTTGAGCAAATGTACTTAAAAATAGAGCAATTACATAGGAAAATCAGATATATCTAATGTATAAAAAGTAAAGTAGTCCTTGCTTAATTAAGCAATGCACCATAAAAATGTATGGGTTGAGGCACAGCTTCAAGCATTCAAACCTCTGGACTAAGTGGAGGTGGGTAGTCAACTTAACTGCTGCTTCACTTCCAGGAAAGGAGTCCCTGGTTTCCAATGGATAGGAGAAATGCAGTGGTAACGAGAAAAATTCTGCCCTTGTCAGGAGTCAAATCCTGGTTCTCCCACATTCCAGCCCATAGAACAGTCACAATACTGACTGAGCCATGATTGGTTAACAGCTTTCTTAATGAACGTGTTAAGTTTAAATAAGGCTGCCTTTAATTTTGACTTGCCTTCACACAAAGCAACAAAATAACCCACCGGCCACAAATGCACATATACATATAGAAGCAAATAGTGCATTTGACAACTTCAATCTTTTATTAGAAACATGTTGGCAACAGACTGTTTCTTCACTTACTACAAATGAGGACATATGACAACAATGTGGTGGCGGTGGCAGTGGTGGTGGTGGTGGTGGTGGTGGTGATAGCAATGTGGTAAAAAGGAGTCTCTTGGTACTTTAGTCTCAAATGTGCCTATTGAGCTAAGGCATCATGGTAAGGACAAGGAGAGATGAGTGTGAAGCATGATGACTGGCAAGAAAAACAAAGCTCCCAGAGACACTCTCCCCATTACACACATGGACAGCCCTGGGACCCTGCACTAAGAAGTCAGTGACAAAAGATGTGGCATAATCATTACAGACAACAATACTAACTAATCATCAACATTTTCTGACAGCAAGCACACAAGAGTGTATATACATAGAAGAGCTGTTTTGGTATGTTGCTGAGATCATGTCTTTGGGAGGGAGGAAGAGATGATGTTTGAAAAATTCACTTTCCACTGGTTTGTTGAATATCTTACACAATATCCAATTCTTGATTAGTTTCTCATGTGAAAAGTTAGCAATTTAAGTACCTGAAAAGAATGTGTCATCACATAAATATGAAGAACAAAGAAGAATTCCAAAAGTAAGGTCTCCTATGTTTGAAAATATAAAATAAACATTTATTTTCAATTTTGGATACATCAGTTGAATCTTGAACATGTACTCATTTCTCTACATAATCGCCATTTCGGTTGATGCATTTTTGTAGGCGCAGTGGCAGTTTTTGTATGCCCCTGTCATACCAGTTCACCTCCATGCTGTTCAGGAAACTTCGAACCTCAGCTTTCACCTCATCGTCGTTGTTGAAGCGCTTTCCAGACAAATATTCTTTCAACTTTGGAAAGAGATGGTAGTCACTGGGCGCCAAGTCCGGACTATAGGGTGGATGGGTGATGATGTTCCATCCAAACTGTTGCAGTTGAGCGACGGTTTGTCGGGCAGCATGGGGGCGAGCGTTATCGTGGAGAATGCTTACGCCCTTGCTCAACATCCCTCTTCTCCGGTTCTGAATCGCCCGCCTGAGTTTTCTCAGTGTCTCACAATATCTCTCAGCGTTTATTGTGGTCCCAGTTTCCATAAAGTCAACCAACAATACCCCGTTTCGATCCCAAAACACAGTTGCCATGACTTTACCGGCAGACTGTGTTTGCTTGAATTTTCGAGGCTTAGGCGAAGAGGAATGCCGCCACTGACGTGATTGTTGTTTTGTCTCAGGTGTGAAGTGGTACGCCCAGGTTTCGTCGCCTGTGACAATTGAATTCAAGAAGTTGTCCTTTTCGTCAGCATAGCGGCGAAGAAATTCACGGGAAGAGTCAACTCTCTGCCGTTTGTGGTCTTCCGTGAGCATTCGCGGGACCCATCTTGCGCACACCTTCCGATAATTCAACTTCTCTGTCAAAACCCGATAAATGGTGGTTCGGGAAACCTCGGGAACCGAAATGCAGAGATCATCGAGTGTGATGCGCCTATCCTGACGCATGACTCGCTCAATCTTCGCGACTGTCTCGTCAGAAATTGACGGTCTCCCAGTTCTTTTTTCGTCGTGTATTGCAGTACGACCAGATTCAAACTCCCTACACCACTTGCGGACGTTCATGCACGACTCGCCATACACTTCCACCAATTGACGATGAATTTCAATTGGTTTAGTCCCTTTTGTGTTCAAAAACCGAATAACTGCGCGAATCTCACACTTCGTGGTTTTAGTAATCGGGAGCTCCATTTCTAACGGCAACCGTGCCAAGACTGAGCGTCCTAGCTATGTGCGCGCATGCTTGGTGGTATTGGGGGGAGTGGGGGAAGCAACAAATGCAACAGGGTTGCCAACAGCCGCACGAAAAATTACCCAGCGCTTTGGAGACCTTACTTTTGGAATCAGCTACAAGAGAGAGCAAATTCAATTATATAGAAAAATAACCCTTGATTTCTGCAGGTAATGCTACATTTAATGTGATGACAGCTAAGCAGGAAGAGATCTTCCAACATGTATATCTTTTAAAGCAAACCTACCAAAGAGTGAAGAATATCATGTGAAACATAAAAGTCTCATACAATGTACACACAGACATCAGTTACATCAGCACAAAATTATGTGGAATATAGCTGCCTCAAAAGTGGTGCAACAACTGAAGCAGAGCTCAACAGTGAAGTCAGATTAAAACAACTGATGAGCTCTGATATACAATTTGGAGTGAAGATTATTAAGTACACTAACAGATAAAAGACAGACAGATGAATATTCAATGTGAGTCACTTTTTCAGGACTTTATACAACATTGCTTGTAGGCTTTACTTAGGCATTGTACTTTACCTTGACTAAAAGAACTAAATGGGCTTGTAGTGAGTTCTACTTTCAAGAAAATCATGAACATGAGATATGGAACAAAATATTCACGGCAATGTCAAAATGTAAAGGTTTAAGTACCAGTCATAAAGATATATGTAGGAGTGGAGGTAAATCCTCATGAATTCACAAACTTGGCGATAAAGAGAAATGAGCATTTAGCTTTGAATTTTGGCTGTTTTGCCTCCATGAAGGAATCTAAAGTGTGAAGAAGATAGGTGGGTGGGTGGGCCTAAGAGTCATTCTTAAGGCAGTATCAAAAAGAAAAAATCTTGCCCCGATCAGAAATCAAGCCCTGGTCATCCAGCTAATAGTCAGTCTTTAATTAGTAAAAGGAACGTAAAACAGTCAAATCAGCTATGATAAATTACACACTTGTTACACTAATCTACTTTGGAAAGGCTGATGGTGAATCTGTTCATCCTGTACCATTTTATGTTAACTTGGGCTATAAGAAACATAGTGTAAATACCAAAACCAATTAAGATGTTCTTCTTCACTGCATGTAAATATCTACTATCACAGTCAATGATCTTGTGGACTGGCCGCAAAGTGTCGTTGCAGTGCACTGCCATGGATAGGTTAACGCACGATATGATGCCCTTTTAGTTCATCTCTCATCACAGCAAGAGGCAGTTGTGTGCAAACAGTGTAAGCAGAACTATGGCCTCTGTTGTGTACTGCAGTTAAATGTGAGTGGCATAAATTGAAAATGTAGCAGTTTCAACAATGGACAAACATCAAGTTCTGCAAATCCCATAGCAAAACATTTGGGCAGGAAGAACTGGCTGTTGCTACATGACAACGCCCCTGCACATTGCTCTGTTCTTGTCCAAGAGGAACTGACAAGGCAACAAGTCACCTCTTTGTCACACCCTCCACACTCACCTGAGCACGCATCATGTGATTTCTTTCTCTTTCATTGCTTGAAAACACAGCTACATGGTCATGGATTTCAGTTTTCCGAGGAGGTCGTCAACGCCACAAGAGACACCATACGGGAATTTCCCGCCAACATGTTTCAGTAATGTAAGATTTGAGATTTTCATGGCGGTCACTATGAAGAAAGCAGTCTTCTGGGATTTGGCACAGTGTATATGTGGTGTTAACCGACGTTTCGGAGGAATATATCGCCTCCATCTTCAGGGTAGAAGAAAAAATATAAGAAATCTGCAAGCGAAGAGACCGTGAGAACCGGTAAAATCAGACAGTCTGCTTTTACCGGTTCTCACGGTCTCTTCGCTTGCAGAGAGGCGATAAGTTCCTCCAAAACGTCGGTTAACACCACATATACACAGTGCCAAATCCCAGAAGACTGCTTTCTTCATGTTTCAGTAATGTTTTCAACAGCTATATCAACGTTGGCAACAACAACTATTTTGAGGGTTGATTTGGATCTGTGTAAGTGTATGTGAATACCTTGTAATATGATGCGACAAATTCACAGTCCACGAAAATCATGACTGTACCACATATAATTTATTGCAGTACTTAACCTAACCCTGGACCTATGTGCTAGAAACAGCAAGGCTGCTTGAGATTAAATGTGGTTGTGCACATGCATGGGTACACACACACACACACACAAAACTACCTCAGATTACCTTCAAATAACCACAGGTGTGAAAAGTGGGATAACCTGTTCTTTCTTCTAAACACCCATGTATGAAGGGCGTTCCATATATAATGCCTCCTATTTTTTTGTGCTTATATGTAATGTCTGAGCTGGATGTTGGTGGTGTTGTAGTAAAGGTTGAACCTTCCCGCCAACGTACTGTTAGTTTGGTTGTCGTGCGGCAGATAGCAAGAGTGGATCAGTCTACCAAAATGGCATCTGACATAGAAGTGTGTATGAAACAGAGATGTGTTATTGAATTTCTCACTGCCGAACAAATTACACCCACTGACATCCACCGACACTTGCTAAAGGTGTACAGAGATGATACAGTGGATGTCAGCACAGTGAGGCGGTGGGTAGTGCATTTCAACAGTGGCGAAAGTGAACTGCATGACAAGCCACGCCCTGGGCGTCCCTGCTCAGATGCCACTCGTCACAATGAACAGCGCCTCATCCATACAGATCGGCTGATAATGACCAGGGAACCGTGTGCATGGCTTTATATCAGCTGTAATGCACTGGAAACAATGTTGGGGAAGCTGGATTATCGCAAAGTTTGTTCCAGGTGGATCCCATGGATACTTACACAGGACCACAAGACTCATTGAATGGAAGTCTGTCAGGACCTGTTGTGCCAGTTTGAGGCTGAAGATGACAAGTTTCTGGACAGCATCATCACCGGAGATGAGACGTGGTGTCACTACTATGAGCCAGAATCCAAAAGAGAGTCCATGGAGTGGCAACATCTGGATTACCCAAGAAAGAAGTTCAAGACACATCCATCAGCAGGGAAAGTGATGTGCACGGTCTTTTGGGATAGGTGGGGTGTGATTTTGTTGGATTTCCTGGAGCCTGGTGAGACTGTCAATTCTGAACGCTACAAGATGACGCTGACTAAGCTGAAAGCCCGCATTTCCCGAGTCAGGCCAGAGAAGCAGACAACCTTTCACTTGCAATACGATAATGCTAGAGCCCATACCAGTTTGGCAACCACCGCGCACATCGCAAAGTTTGGCTGGACTGTCCCACCACATCCACCCAGGGCGGGTTAGCACGTTCAGACTTCCATCTCTTTGGGCCTATGAAAGATGGACTACGTGGGCAACATTTTCCAGACAACGATGCTGTCATTGCAGCTGTAAGAAAGTGGCTAGCCTATGCAGGTGCAGACTTTATGGGCGTGGCATACAGGCTCTTGCTCATTGCTGGCAAAAGTGCACAACGAATGGTGGTGATTATGTGGAAAAATAACTGTAAGTAGCTGAAATCTTGCTCTATTTAACTGCGTTATTATGCTTTCTGTATCTGTTGTAGTTTTTATTAAAAAAATTAGGAGGCATTATATATGGAACACTCCTCGTATTATGCTTGATACCATCTACTGACAGCAATGCTGTACTAAGTGACGCAGTGAGCTGTTCTCTTCTGTTTGGCAGTTTTGACGCAAGCAAATGAAGCTGATTTAATCAACTTGTGATATGTACAATGTTAAAAAAGAGTAAGTTATTATACTTTTATCTACAGTTACTGCAGTAATACTATGACTTAGGTCAGTACTTGCAAAACCGATTGTATAGTGATGCATCATGTTGTGCAGTATGGCCAATGAAACATATATACACAGTCAGAGAACATGGCTGAGAAGTCACAGTTCTCCTACGTTACATCAAGTGGATCTGTTTGTGCACCATCATGTTCAAAACAAGCCTGATGTATCACCGTGTTCTGTGAGAGATGGGTCAAAGCATTTGTGTCATAATGGTGTTGAATGCCTGTTCCAGAACTCTGGGCAACTTATCACTGTTACAAAGTGGTACACAGTCACTTGTTCCTTGATAATGTCCCACACAGGGCTGTCCGTTGTGTTAAGCTAAAGACTACATGGTGGCCAACTGCATGAGAGATGTCAGTGAACCATGGCCAATCCAGCAGCCCAGATAATGTTTCTTCAAAATATTATATTTCAGCATCCTGTTACACTCACACAATATATATGGATAAATACCGTCTTAAGTGCAACAAATTTTATTGTAGTTTTTACTTCTTTTCCTCCTCCACACTACATGTTTCGGCCCTAAATGGCCATCATCAGGTGTGTATCACTCACGTAGCTGTTACACTGCTTGTTAAAATTTAAAATTACCAGTCTTTCTAATTGTATAAAATCTTTGTTAATCTACATGCGTCGATTTGATTTTTAAATTAGCACTTTTTAAAA
>NW_019735580.1:160942-167340 GCF_002891405.2 Cryptotermes secundus | reverse complement strand
AACAAAGATTTTATACAATTAGAAAGACTGGTAATTTTAAATTTTAACAAGCAGTGTAACAGCTACGTGAGTGATACACACCTGATGATGGCCATTTAGGGCCGAAACATGTAGTGTGGAGGAGGAAAAGAAGTAAAAACTACAATAAAATTTGTTGCACTTAAGACGGTATTTATCCATATATATTTCTTCAAAATGTTGTACACAGTGAGAGCAAAACATGCAAGGTTGTGCTTTAACCACATACTTTTAATGAGTCATGTGTCTCAACCTGTGGTATTAACCACATCTCTAACATTTCTGCGTAATGTGGCATTAACAGGTCCAATGAAGAAATAGCGGCCAATGAAATGAGTTGCAGTCATACCAGCCCATGGCATCATGTGAGGTGCATAATGTTCCAAATTCAATGTGTGAATTCTCCTTTGCTCAAAACGCTACATTTTTCTCACAAGTACTGAGATAAACTGTGCACTCACTGGTGAAGAGAACCTTCGAGAAGGATATGGCGTTCAGGAAAGCGTCCAGCAGTGCACAACATGAATCATGGTTTTGATTTCCATCAGTGTCAGACAGTTCTTTGCATATTTTGTGTAACATGGCTTCAAATTCAAGGCTTTCTTCATGTGATCTTGCACTGTTGCCTGTGGTACATCAAGTCCTGCTGATTATTTCTGCATTAATTTCTGGGAGGAATGATCAACCAAGGTGGAAACAGCTTCACTCATTTTCCTTTGTGCTCTCCACAGTTGATTCCACTTCCACTTCCACTTCCACACTTCCAAGAGAGAATGCATGTACCTCCCAGTCTACAAATGTCACTTTTCATGGCAGCACTACTTCAGGAGCTCAAGAAATTCTGTCATCATTTAGGCCACTGTTTGACCTATGTATTCTTTCATGCACCCACACACTTACTGCTCCTATCAGCAACAATCACAACACAACTGCCTTGCAAGCATGGTCTTGCCAGACACCACTTCCAAGTTTCACAGTGTATTACAGAACACACGGTAAGTTAGAAGGGGCAGGGTGACTACTCAGCCACCCTACATATTCTTGACCAGTCTCTACATATGTACATACTTATCATCCAAGCAGTGCCTTGTCCAGCAATTATATCCCAGGCAACATCTATACTACATACATGGGCAATCCAACATGCATTAGACATAAGCAATGATGCTGGCCAACATTACAGGGAACAGTAACCATACAGATACATCAGTCCCACAACACCATAAATCCCTAGTGATTATAAATAATACTTAGGTCTCTTTAACCTGTTCAATTTAAATGCATATAATACAGTCTGTGGGAAATGCCCACATTCAAGCAAGTGGAGGAGGCTCCTAGAGTATTAGACAGAAATATCAAGCATATTTTAAACTAAGACTATACCAAATACACTTCCATCTTTGGAGTGACTTCTAAATGGATTATTTAATACTGCACTTACACATTGCATTTGTTTTACTTACTTTATATAACATAAGTAACTATTATGATATGTAGCAGTTTAATGTGTAAGTACTGGACAGGTCACAATGGATCCATTACAAGTCCTAATATTACTACAACATTTATGCTTATTACATTACATTGCATTGAATTCCATGGATCCAAAAGTAGTCAAAAAGACTGTAGGATGCGGAATATGTCATATAAATACAAAACATATGTACAGTCCCAATGGAGTTCTCACACAAGAGAAACCAAGAATACACAGTGATCACACACAAGTCTATTTAAAGATGCATAAGTTATTTTCTAGACAACAGGTATTCATCAACAGAGTAGAATGAATGTGTATTTAAGTATCATTTCAGTGCTTTTCATTCATAAGAACTTTGAGATCAGATGGCAGGTTATTAAAAATGTTGATCCCAGCATAATATGTGCTATTCTGAAAGCATCAGAGGTTAGCAACTGGTTTATGAAGACAGTGTTTGTGTCTTGTATTAACACTGTGTACATCTGCATTCATCTGAAAATGTTCTTCGTTATTTGTAATGAAGTTTATTAATGAATATATATATTCACAAGGAAAAGTTAAGATCTGTAGTCTCTTAAATAGATCTCTACAGGAATTACTGGATTTGACACCCATCATGATTCTAACAATTTTCTTTTGCAATGTCAATACCTTTTTACTGTCAGATGATTTACCCCAGAAAATTATTCCATACTTCATTAAAGGGTGAAAGTAAGTATAAAAGATTGATTTGAGAGTGTCAATGTTACTAATATGCAACATGAATCTAACTGCATAACATGCTCTACTTAGCTTTGGAATCAACTGACTGACATGGTTTTTTCAGTATAAATGATTATCATTTTGCAAGCCAACAAATTTTGTGTTTACTCCCTCTTCTATATATTTATCATTATATCCTTGTTTAATTGATATTGTGGTGTTTTTTGTTATAAATTTTATTACATTTGTTTTTTTCTAGGTTGCAGAAAACCATTTACTCATTTGCGAAAGAATCTTGCTTGATAACATGCAGAAATCATCTAAATTTTTACCAGAAATTATAACACCAGTGTCGTCTGCAAATATTATAATATTTGCAGACAGGCCTACAAAAAAAAATTTTTTTTTTTGGTGTCTAGGATTTTAGAACTAATTTTAGTTATATTTAAGGTGCTGAATCTAAATATAAAATCAGTTTTTCTCTACCAGCTCTACTTTTTTAGATCAGCGTTTTTGTAACGTGCAGTTCTACACAAAATGTGCAGTTCTAATTGTATTTTGTGCAGTTCTAAATCTCATATGCAAGGATTGGTTCCTGTATATTTGCCCTATTGTCAGTCTGCTGTCCACTGAGTTCCCCCAAAATCCACTAGATGGCATTGTCTGTCCGGTGTGAAGTGAACTTGAACGCTTCCACTAGAGTTGAGGTTAGTTTATATGTTCTCGCCGTGCAGGGTACATCGAAGTTGGCCTCGGGTGATATTTGTTTATAAAAGTAAAAGAGTTGTTATAAATTTAACCTAAAACGTACTGTGTTGAAGATTGTTGTGTTTGTGTTCCTGAATTGAAATAAAATGAGTTCAAGAAGAAGAAGTTGTATAAATCAACCTGATGTGTTTTGTTACATATGTGGAGAATACACGTTAAAAGAAAACAGAAAAACTGTTAGTGACTTTGTAAAGAAAGCTTATTTTGTATACTTTGGTGTTAGGCTTGGTGATCAGGATAAAACCTGGGCACCGCATCAGGTCTGTAAAACTTGTACAGAACATTTACGACAGTGGACTACCGGGAAAAGAAAAAGTCTGAAATTCGGCGTACCGATGGTTTGGAGAGAACCCAAGAACCACTTCGATGACTGTTATTTCTGCCTAGTAAATATTACTGGAATCAATCGAAACAACCGTAGCAAGTGGACTTATCCTGATTTAGCCTCTGCAAGACGCCCAGTTCCTCACTCAGAGGAAGTACCGATCCCAACGTTTCACCAGCTACCAGAGCTCTGTGAGGATGAGTATTTTCCCTCTAATCACCCTTCTGATTGTAATGAAGGTGACAGTGATTATGAAGGGATGTCGTCAATCCCTCAACGTTTTAACCAGGATGAGTTAAATGACCTCATCAGAGATCTCAACCTGTCAAAAGAAGCTTCTGAATTACTGGCTTCTAGGTTGAACGACAAAAATTTACTGGAACAAGAAACCAAAATTTCCTTTTACCGCACAAGAGAAACGGATCTGCTACCCTTCTTCTCTCAAGATTACAATCTTGTATATTGTCACGAAATTAGAGGACTCTTGGAAAAAATGGCTCTTCCTGAATATTTTCCCGATGATTGGCGCCTATTTATTGACAGCTCAAAGCGAAGTTTGAAATGTGTCCTTCTACACAATGGAAACAAATATGGTTCAATACCAATTGCTCACTCCACGAAAATGAAAGAAGAATATAACACCATAGCTTTGGTCTTAGAGAAGATAAAGTATCATGAACATCAATGGGTGATTTGTGTGGACTTAAAAATGGTAAATTTTCTCCTTGGACAGCAAAGTGGTTACACCAAATATCCCTGCTTTTTGTGCCTCTGGGATAGCAGAGACAAAACACACCACTGGGTTAGAAAAGAATGGCCCAAGAGAGAAAACATGTACGTTGGGGAGAAGAATATCATTAACGATCCCTTAGTTAGACGAGAGAAAATCATCTTTCCTCCACTGCATATCAAGTTGGGCCTTATGAAGCAGTTTGTAAAGGCCCTTGATAAGAACGGATCATGCTTTGCATATATAGAAATGAAAATGCCTCAGTTGAGTACGGAAAAAATTGAAGCAGGAATATTTGACGGCCCACAAATAAGACAACTCATTAAGGATCCTGCCTTCGCAAATTCGATGAACGAGGCTGAGCGAAAAGCCTGGACTTCATTTGTTGCAGTTGTCGAAAATTTTCTGGGCAAACACAAAGCTGAAAACTATGTTGAACTGGTAAACGAGATGCTTAACAGTTTCAAATCCCTTGGCTGTAACATGAGCATTAAGGTGCACTATTTACACAGTCACTTAGATAGTTTTCCTGAAAATTTAGGAGACACCAGTGAGGAACAAGGTGAAAGATTTCACCAGGATATTAAAACTATGGAGGACCGCTACCAAGGAAGATGGGATACACACATGATGGCAGATTACTGCTGGAGTTTAAAAAGGGACTGTTCTAAAATACATTCAAGAAAGTCACGAAAAAGAAGCTTCCGTAGTGTTCCGTGACTATAGTTGGTTTGACTGTTATATATAGTCGATGATTTTTTCCTCTATCTTTGTATTTAATATAATAAAATAAAAATATAATTATAATATAGTAATAAAAATTCCATGTTGAGTTTTTTTATTTGATCCACTGATTTAACTTAAAATAGTGTAACGTATATTTCACCAAAATGTTATATCTTAAAAATTTGAGCTCCTAGGCAAAAACTAATGCCATATTTGAATTCAGGGCATCAAATTCATATGAAATCAGCTCCAAATACCCCGGCACCAAAACAGCTGTTGGCCTGTGTTATAGGTATTGATGAGGTCCTTAGTGTAGGAGGGAGGTCATTTATATAAATTATGAAATTGACCCCTGTGGAACTCCATGCTTTATTATTCCCCAGTTTGAGTAGGTACTTTGGATTGAATTTGATGATTTTATTTCAATCTTTGTTTTCTATCTGTTAGGTAGGATCTGAACCAACTTAACAGTGTTCCTTTGAATGCTAAAAAAATGTAATTTAGTTAATAAAATTTCATGATTTACACAGTCAAAAGCCTTTGCCAAGTCACAGAATATTCCACCAACATGCATTTTTTGATTAATAGACTTCAACACACTGCCTGTTAACTTAAAGGCTGCATTTTCAATGGAAATTCCTTTCCTAAAGCCAAACTGTTCTGGGACTAGTATATTGTTACTCTGAAAATAATGGCTTAACCTATTGTGCATAACTTTTTCAAATACTTTAGAGAAAGTAGTTAGCAGTGAAACTGGCCTGTAGTTTGACATACTAGTCTTGTCCCCTTTTTTATATAGTGGTCTTACTAATGAAATCTTAAGACGATCAGGAAAGATCCCTGTGGATAGTGAGTGATTATAGATGTGATTTAATGGGCTACTGATTAGAGATGCACAAACTTTTAAAATTGTACTTCTTATTCCATCATAACCTGAAGAATTTTTTGTTTTAAGGGAATGTATTATACTTTTTATTTCAGTTTCAGTGGTTGGAATGGTTTTAATACCAGGGAATTTTCTACGAAATGCCTCTCTTAAAAATGAAATGATATTATCTCCCACTTCCTGATGCAAGTTTAGATTTTCTGTAATTGTTAGAAAAAAATATTGAAGGTACCTGCATTTTCTCCTGGGTCCTCAACTTTTTCATCATTTATAAGGAGAGATGGTATCTGTTCAGTCAGATGTGATTTTCCTATTTCATGTTCTATTATATTCCATGTTGTTTTTATCTGATTATTCGATGTTGCTATAAGCTTAGAGTAATGCTGCCTTTTAGACTCTTTTATAACTCTACTCAAGATTCTGCAGTACCTCAAGTAGGGATTAATACTGCTCCTGCTGTCTTTTATGTTTACAAGATATTTTTATTCCCTGCATAATCCAGTCGTTTTTTATTCTACTTACACTTTTATTCTGCATAGGAAAACTGGCTTCAAGGATATTTAGAAAAATATATAAAAAAGAGTTAAACTTATAATTTTCTATCCTTATTTTAGAATACAGGATCTCACGTTTCATTTTCTAGTACATGTTGAAATTGAACAATGGTTTCACTATTTATTTTTTTGGTTCTGTTTCAAGGGTGTTGAATTTACTTCCACAATAATATTATTTACTGTAAGAAATTGAGCATCATGGTCAGAGAGGC
>NW_019735580.1:149104-157625 GCF_002891405.2 Cryptotermes secundus | reverse complement strand
AATTGGGAGCGTGTGATACAGTGATACCTAGCTCCCCTACTGTCAACGTGTAGACTACTGAAGACAGAGTGAACTGATTTGCGCATAGGGTTATAAGTCGTGAAACCCCGCAACAGTGTTAACAGATTAATGCGATTAGGGTTATAAAGTGTGAAACCCCGCAACTGTGAGATAAGTAATTGTAGCCGTTATTTGTAGATCGTTAAATAAACCAATTAACCATCTCTACGGCGTCTTCAGTAACGTGAACACGTTACAATATTATCAATGGCTGTGCTTGAGGAATTTTGAACTCTTGTTGCAAAATTCACTGTGTTACAGATTGTATGTTGTTATTAAGGAGTTTACTTGTTTTTTCTGACTGCTTTCATTTAAATATAATTTCTTTATTATTTATGGCTCTGCAGAGCAAAACTAGGCACTGACTTTAATATAGTTGTGTTGTGACGGTTTTAATAAAGAAATTGTCTTATTATAACACAACAGGATGCATGAAATGAAAATTATTCATTTAAATAGTTTATGTTAGTTAGTTAGTTATTGGAGAGGGTGGGTTTCCCCATGCACTTAGACCGGTATTGGTCCATTGTGCTTCCCTCTATGATTTCTACCAGTCTCTATATCCTACCAGTACTGGTGCTTACTATCAGTCCCGCCCAGCCAGCGAGACCGGCTCTACTAGCTGAGAGGTATCTATAATGCTTCCCCCCTCTACCAGAGGTATTAGAGACTACTGTTGGGCGGGAAACGTCCGTAATTTGGCTCAGTGACCTCCTTTGGAGATATGAGGTTCTTTTACGTGCCGTAAAGCTACAACACGGGACCCACGGCTTAAAGTCCCTCCCGGAGGATTTGTTCCCTGAATTTTTCCACCCTTAAAAATTCGACGACCTCCGCCAGGTATTTGAACCCGCGTACTACGAGTCATGAGGTGGGAATGTTACCTCTAGACTACGGAGGCCGCTTAAATAGTTTATGTTTATGTCTCCACAGATTATAAAGTCAGACTTTGGATTGTACAGTTATTTTAAAGTTGCATCTAGACTCCTCAGAAATTCAATAACCTCTCCTGAAGGGGCTCTGTTCAGGCTTAATATAATTAGGTGAGATGTTTTAGTTACTAGCTGTATTGCACAGATTTCAAAGTGATGAGAAATATCAATTTTACTGAAATGTAGATGTCTTAACAAAAACACACTCCTCCCCTCTGTAGGCAGAAATTTGAGCCTAACAGGTAAGCATTCATTGAGAGGAACAGCAATTCCTGTTCAACCAAGTGATGTTCACTTAAACATAATATGTGAGGGTTTATGTTGTCTACTTCAAAAGAGTGTAGTAATTCATCACTTTTGCTTTCAAGCCTCTGATTTTGTGGTGAAAGAGATTTATTAAATTTAATGTTTCTGCATTTTATCTCTGAATTTCCAAGGCTGCTGGACTGTATTTAATATATGTTAGGCATCTTGGTGCTTTTGAATTTAATCTAAAGAAGGAGACGCCCTAGCATGGGTTATAACAGGAATACCGCTTGTACCTACACTGTGAATGTCTGAGGGCCTGAAGATGACACTACAGTGTTGAAATCTGACGTCTATTTTGTGAAAACTGGTGAAGAATATATTTTGTACAACTGATTATTTCTAAGTTTCATTACATGTAAAACAATTTCCTATTATTACAGGCTGAACTTGCAGTGAATGGCACTGTAGAAAATGAATTCAATTCAGATATTTACAAATTGTTCTAATAAATTTATTCATTTTCTCATATATTTTCTAAGAATCAGAATAAGCTAACTGCAGTCTCTCTGAACTTCTTAACTTCACGGTCACATGTTGAAAACTGATGATTTATTAGACATAAGAGGGCTTGCTTCGTCACAATGATCAGTGAAGGCAATGCATCAGTCTTATACAGTGGAAACGTTTCAGGAGAGTGATTATTAAAGGTGAAAAGAGATTAAAAGGCTAAAGTCTTCACCTTTTCACAAATTTTGATTTACTGCTAGAGTTATTAGAACTCTGGCTTCAGCTCCAGGGTGCTGTCTGCACCTGTCTTACAACTCATACAAAGCCCTCTAATTCAGTGTGTGGTAAAATTAATAAATTGTTAAACTGTCTGTGAGTAAAATAAAGGGTAAAATCATTAGGTAATTTTCATGCCAGCAATATGTTAAAAGCATTCGAAAGGTGCCAAGCTATTAAGAGGTCTGTCATTAAGATTCTGAAAATGAGGCAAATAAAATAACAACAAAGATTTTTCTGCAGCATGGAAAATTCAGACATTAAAATGACAAAATTCCTTTGGTTAAAGATACTTGGAATGACCCATACCATTCATGAATGCCACAATGTTTGACACTTTAAAGTTATTATCTCCAAGACTGTTGTGCAATATGCCATGAAATCCAACATAGTAGTCTAAAGGTAACACTCTAGACCTGTATTTGTTAGGTGCTTGGTTCAAATCTTGGCTGGAATATCAGTTATACTGAATGAGGTTTTTCGTGGTTTTCCTCATTCCAGGTTGTCATTCATCAGTCATCCTACCATGTGACACTATACAGTCTTGATACTGAAAATGTTATTAAATAGCCAATGAAAAATAGCATGCCATGAAGATGGATGGCACCGCATTCTTGATCCCAAAATAGGCATTCAATAAGAATATGTAAAATAGGAAGGGATTCTCCACAGTATGTAAAAATATGTGCTGATCTCCATACAACAAATGATCAAGTGTAACTGATCTGAAGCTGTAGAATCATGACCTTCTCCTTCCTGATGGAGCAGGAGGACTGCCACACCTGCACATACAGTTTCATCATTCAAAATCTTGTCCTGTGTACTGCCTCACCTGTCTTGCTAGGAAGCCAGTGAGAATTAAGAATGTTAAGAGGCAAGAAATTCACTGCCCAGAGCTCATTCAGAAAACAAATGTCCCTGCAAAGTGGCTTCTTTGGCAGCTGCACCAGTGGCCTAGTTGCCATGCAGGCCAATATGGCCAGGTGCCCAGCAAAAGACAATTAGTTTTTCTGTCTTTTGGAGATGGAACATATGCTGCAGAACTCAGTAACAACTGGATGGTTTGCTGTGTTCAAATGCAGACTCTGCAAGGTACTCAGGAGATGACATTACAGAGGCTGTCACTGAATGAACATAAGAGCTCAATATATGGCACAGATTTCAGCCGTATAAATGCTGATTTAACTAAGAAGGCAGTAACAAAGGACCTATTTTCATAGACAAATGCACAACCACTCAAACCTCAAGAAAACAACCCCTTATTACACAGCCATGTACTCTGGTGAGATGGAAATGAGTTCTGCAAAGTGTCAGCGATGTCAGTACTAGTATCCATCTAATTAACACAAACTCTCCCATGCAAACTGAACCCTGGAGGACTGATGAAGGGACCAGAAACTGTCCAATTCATAAGAAGTAATGATATACAAAGATGGCTTCACAGGTTAAATCAATTAATGTTTCTACATTATCAACAAAAGACACAAAATTCACAGATATAAGAATCAGTATTCCATTAACTATGATGGGGCCGTGAGGATAAATATGCATATCGACTTAAAATGGTACATGCATCCAGCTTGAAGTATATAATGCATCATTATGTGACATAGCATTCAAGATAATGTAGTGTGCATAGCAACTGACATGCAACGACCATGGGATGGGTCGATATACCAGGGCCATTCCAGAGCAACAGTTCAGTAAACACGTTCCTGTTGCTAGGCAGCAGATTCCTAGCAATGCAACAAGTGCATTACAGCAATGGAAGAGCTGTGTTTTTATGTGGTCTGTGCCAAGAGGTTATAAGAAAGGTGAGGTCTGGAGCTGAGTTACTCCACGTGGAGGCAGGGTCAAATACCTAAACTGTGACCCTGAAAGTTGTAGGAGGCGACAAAAAGATAAATCTCAAATCTGAGACAGTAAAATATGGTCGCAAGTCCCAAGGAACTCGGACCCAAGAAAGACTGTACTGGCAAGGGCCAGCAACATACTCATATACAAAAGACAGACCCCCATCCTCCTGTTGGAGAGGGTGCTCCACAAAAACAAGACCATAACTGCTAAACAGTAATAAATATTTGGTCATGAGTCCCAGATGGGGCTTGACACCAAGACTTAATGACTGACTGACCGTCAGTCACAAATGTGACTTTGACTTTGAGTTGTCAGCTGATAGGATTTTTGTATGGCAGTCTGTGAAGAAAAGACCTGAGCCAGAGGCAGAGGAAGAGCCATTGTTGGAGCCATTACCTGGAAACGTCTAATTACAGTCTGAGAACACTATACTGTGTGCTCTAATGAAATGTAAAGTGTGAAAATAGTGAAAGTGTTAGTTATCTGTAGTTACGATCTGTAAGTGGTCAATAAATCTATTCGCCAATAAAAACCCATCTATAGTCACATACATACTTCATGACAACAAGACAGTTACCTCTAATTCACTGCACAGCTGTTACATTAGCCTGACTAGTAAAGTGATTCAGCTGGGAACTCTTACACCCAGCTTTAGAATGTGATGGCTTGCCAAGTGTCAAAGACATCTTCCTACTCTCAGTACTTTCTGACATAAGAATGCTAACATTTCCAACAAAGGTTAGAGTTGTAACACCATAATATGTGATGTATGGAAGTTGGTTAAACTGTTATAAACAAAAGCAACGACTTTCCTGCTGAAGAGTGTCCACAAATATACATCTTACAGAATGCACTTCTTTCACACACATCAACATACGACACATTAAACTCACAAGTGCTTGATATATCTGCACCATATACAAATAGATATCATCAGTACCTCCTATAATAGTAAAGCTACTGTATTCAAATCTGTGCCAGTCAAAAAGTTCGTGTATATAGATCTGCATGAAGTTCAGAGTGCCAATTATTACTGCGAATCGGTGCCACTTAATAGATCACTGTAACTCATGGTGCAAGGGTTGAGAAGGCTAACCCCTTATACATTCATTCATTCATTACATGTACATAGCCTAACCTGTCAGTTACAAAATGTACAGTGTATTCTAGCATATTCTCTTTATGATATGAAAGTGAAACTGAAATTCTGCTGACCATATGATCAAAAGGACTGAGAATGCCAAATTCTGAATAGCAAATATTTCAGGCAACAACAGTCATTCAACCACAATGAGTTACATGGTTAAGGAAAATGTGAATTTGGATTAGTATTCATGTACTTTCTCATTCCCATTGTGGTATATTTAGACTTAAGAACAAAATATTTTATACAGTAATACATACAATTTGTCGGGGTAATCTAGGACTTGTGCTGGAATCTTCCTGACGGGACACAACAATGGACACCTTGCTGCCTTGTGGAGCATTACGCAAAACTGAAACAGCTTCTGACTGAGTCTTGCCAGTCATCTCAACTCCATTCACCTCCAGCAGCCTGTCTCCAGGTTTCAGCCTTCCATCCTCAACTGCTGCTCCCTGAAAATTGCATATATATTCTTAGGTCTGTGCCATTTTCTTTCTTCTGAACTTTGCATACTATATATAGGCAAAGTGGAGGCCATGTGTACTGGTCCATCTGTAAATTTCTCATCCCAGATCTCTTAAGTTATTTCAATGATGTTTGGTATGGGAGGCCAACACTAAATATTGTTTGGGGAATTTAATTTAGATCCACCTTGGTCTGTCATTGCCTCTACATGAAGCTGAAGTCAAACTTATCCAATTAGGAACAATGGTTTATCATATGCAAAAAGAAAGCACCTGAGATAAATCTCTTTAAAATTCCTAATATGAACTTGAAATAATTTTCGATATAATTAATGAAATAACTGGAAGAAAAACAATAATCTGTGACTGTGTAAGTAAAAAAGTTAATAAGAACTAAAACTTTGTTATAATGGTATATTAACACAATGATCCATTTTCTGGATATCATCCATCATCCTAATTTTTATTCAAGATGATGTTTTGGAGACAGGACTCTGTCTCTGTCCTCTACCGTACCCAATCAATAGGCCTAGTCCCTGTATCCAGCCACCAGAAGTAACACAAATCATGATATATGACTTAAGAAATAAACCAATGCAGATTTAATGAGCTGAGGAAGTAACAGTATAACAGTTTAATAATATCTTACTTTTGGCAGAATATTCTTGATGTATATAGGGCAGTTGCCTCCTGCAGGATTGTCCCTTGTCGTAATGCTAAAGCCTAGACCATATACCCCTTTGGTTAGCTCCAGTTCAATTTTGCGACCAATTTTTCTTGTGTTGGCAGTCTGCAAGCTGGTTGCTGCATTACGGGGTGCAGGCGAGACCTTCTTAGTTGGGGACACAGTTGCTATCTTTGTCCTCATATTCTCTGCTGTAATAATATATATTAACATAAACAAGAGGGTCCTCAGATCAACTGAGCCTTGAACAGACATGAGTACCAGGAATATTCTTGGGGGTAAAGGGCGGCTGGATTGAATTGAATTGAACTGAATTTATTTACATTCTATAAATCCTAAGTAGGTTAGTACCTTTGGATACAGAACAAGTCAAAAGGTTACATACAAAGTAAAGGCAATTTTAGCTTAAAAATTAATATAACTTAATTTTACATCATTCTCCATTTACATTGAAGTATTCATCTAAAGAGTAGAAGGAATGAGCATGTAGATAATTCTTTAACTCTGATTTAAACTTTTTAGTATCATTGCCCAAGTTTTTAATACTTTGTGGCAGATTGTTGAACACTTTTATGCCAGTAAAGTAGACTCCTTTTTGATATACTGATAAAGTTGATGAGGGTAGGTGGAAGTTATATTTTTGTCTAGTATTCATGTTATAGACATCAGAATTTAATTTGAATTTATCTTTGTTGTAAACAACAAATAAGAGAAGCGATAATATGTATTGCGATTGAAGAGGTAGAATTTTTAATTTCTTAAATAATTCTCTACATGAATCTCTACTTCTACATCCTGTAATGATTCTAATTATATTCTTTTGTATTTTAAAAATTATTACACTATGTGAAGAGTTCCCCCAAAATATTAATCCATAGTTCATAATAGAATGAAAGTAGGCATGGTAAACCATCTTCAATGTTTCCTGTGACATAAAAGGCTTAATTGATCTCATCGCATAGCAAGCTGCATTTAATTTAGGTATAATTTGTTCAATATGTATTTTCCAAGACAGTGTACTGTCTACATGTATTCCAAGGAATTTTGTATCAAGTACTTTACAGATTAATTTGTTGGCATAACTGATGTCCAGATCAATTTGGTGGTTGTTTTTAGTTGTGAATGATATGTAATGGGTTTTATCAAAATTTAATGAGAGTAAATTGGCTTCGAACCATCTGTTTGAGGCTTCAAATACAATATTTATGTCATTTTTAAAGTTTTCAAATTTAGAGTTCTTAAATATTATACTAGTGTCATCTGCATATAGAATTGGTTTAGATTTATTGTTGATGGTTTTAGATAGATCATTTATGTAGAGAAGAAAAATTAAGGGACCTAAAATTGATCCTTGTGGAACACAGTGCTTTATAATTCCCCAGTTTGAGTGTAGGGCTGACAACCTTGCCGCCATCTATGAGCTGACTGTCTAGAAAATGTGAGAGCCTCAACATCTCACAACTCTGTGGGCCTCCACGACCTGTTACAGGGATACCTTTACTTTTACTTTCCTTTATTAACCTAAACAAGAATTTCCAACTACAAGTACAACATACTGTCATATAGTAACATAGCATCCATTTTAAATGTAATGATCTGTTCCTTTTTCTAACAATGAACACTGCTAACCATGTGAATAGCATGTTCAGCATTCATTACTGCCATATTATTTTAAACCAGTTGTACTAATCCCATGGCTAACTTCAATTTTTATTCCTCAATGAAATAACTACTCTCAGATTATGCCACCACACACACATAACTAACATCCCCTAAACTGTACAAGTAAAACCCTCAGACTTCTATAGCACTTAGATCAGAGCAAGTTAAATCTCCTTGCACAAATAATGGGCTCCAGAATCATGACTGCAAGTTTGCTTTCTGTTGGACCACAGACATCATAAGCAGGGGATAACTAGCATGGCAACTGCAGCCTAGCAACAAAGTGAAAAGATATTCTTTTATTCCTCTGAGAGATGCCTGAAAGGTCTTTCTTCAAAGTAGAAATGAATATGCTTCTGTTCCACTTAAAAGAAGCACATTAATCTTTTTCTTACAAACACAGTTCAGAGGAACAGTGAGATATTTTGAAAGTGGGTTACGGTCTCGCTTAAAAGACTGTATTAACAACTTCTTACAGAACAATGAAGTCCCAAAGTGCAAAATGATTATTGAAAACACTTGGGCTCTAATAAGAGTTTGAACATCTATATATATATTGTAACATGTTGCGCAACGGAGAACCCCTCCCTACCCAGCAGCAACGTGGCAACTCAGGCCACAGGCGCGTGGCGGTAACGAAGCGCTCCCTCCTACCCCTCCGCGGTGACGTAACGCGCAACGCTAC
>NW_019735580.1:137137-148440 GCF_002891405.2 Cryptotermes secundus | reverse complement strand
GTCGCGTCGCTTTTGCTTTCACTGCATCCACGGACTCGAACCTGGTCCCTTTCAGCGCAGACTTGATTTTTGGGAAGAGAAAAAAGTCGCACGGTGCTAGGTCCGGAGAATACGGTGGATGTTCCATCACTGGAATGTTGTTTTTTGACAAATACCTCTTCACAGATAGCGCGCTGTCATGATGAAAAATCCATGAGGGAATCTTCCACGTGTCTGGTCTCCTTCGTCGCACACGTTCACGGAGGGTCGTCAAAACATTTTTATAATAAACCTGATTGACAGTCTGACCTTCAAGCACCCAATCAATGTAGATTACCCCCCGGATATCGAAAAAAACAATCATCATTGCTTTGAATTTGGACTTGCTCATGCGCACTTTCTTCTTCCTAGGGGATTTGGGGCTCTTCCAATGCATGGATTGTCGCTTAGTCTCTGGATCATATTGAAGAATACAAGTTTTGTCATACATAATTACATTTTGGAAGAAATCAGGATCATATTCAACGTTTTCAAGAGTGTCAACACAGCAATTCACTCGATGTTCCTTTTGGGGGGGGGTAAAGATTTTTGGCACCACTTTAGCACACACCTTTTTCATGCCCAGATCGTCGTGCAAAATCTGTCTAACACTTTCCTTATTGATGCTGGTAAGTTCAGAAATTGCTCGAATGTTCAGTCGACGATCTCTTCGAAAAATTCTAGTGACCTTCTCCACATTCTCTGGAGTTTTCGCAGCGGAAGGACGGCCCGATTTTGGATCGTTCCCGACGTTTTTCCTACCCTCCATTAACTTCTGAAACCACTCAAAAACTTGCATGCGAGATAGACACTGATCACCATATACTTCTGTCAAGAAATTGTAAGTCTCAGTGGCAGATTTTCCAAGTTTTGTGAGGAATCTGATTTTAACACGTTTTATTGCATTAGCACTCAGCATTATTCCGACGGAGCTCAGAAACACGATCCGCTTCTAACAATGGTCGCGGCCAGACTAACCGATGCACGTGAATGAAACTTTGTGTGACGGTAGAGGGAAGTCCACGGGTCAATGCCCTACCCTCCTCTTCATCATCGACGTGGCCGGAAATGAATCATAAAAGTAATCCGGTTTTTTTATTGCCGCACCTTGTATATATATACATACTGTTTATGTTTGGGCTACTCTCCCAAATATCTTGGTAGTTTCAGTGAGGAACAATGGGAAAGGTCTCACCAGAACACAAAGGAAATAACAGATACAACAGGGAAGATGGAATGTCAATATGATTAGTACATTACTGACTGTCACTGAAAAGACAGACTTCAGGCATGGCATATAACTGAACAAAAAAGCATAATTCTGATCAGAGGCAATTTGTTGAAGTCAGCACATCAGTATTCTTCAAGTAGGATTTGGATTCTCATGACAATGGTCAGTTGAAAATGAACTGTTTAATAAGAACATCTAGTCTCCACTTACAGGGCTGAAGGATAAGCTGTGCAATGAACCAACATGAAGCAGACAAGAAGCAAAATTTCAAGTGACTAAAAGGCGTTTTATTCCAATGGACAAAACTCCCTAATATTCTTCATTACTATCAGTTTTTTTCTTCATGTTTAGGAGATTTAAAAAGCAGCGTGTTTATTGGGATATGACAAATAAATGTAACAAGACAATAGAAAATACATTTTTCAGTTCTACTAATTTGTAATAAATCCTCATGTGCAGGTACGGAATTAATGACATTTTTGGATCAGTGCAGCAAACTTACAGAAAATAATTTATTATACGAAAATAACTGTTTTCAAAATTAGATTTGCAGCCAGTATAACAACAATCGATGATTATCAAATCATTTTTAATTTTAAATTTTTATTTTACAATCTCTAATTAATCGTTATGAAATTATGAAAAATGGTGAAGACTTGAAGAAGGTTGTAAAATCCTTTATAACAGTGGAGTGGATGAACCATGACTATTGTGAAGCTATGATTGTCAGCTCACAAAATCAGCCTCTCTCATTCCCAACTGTGATTGACTGTGTGTGTATAAAAATTAACCTCTTCTCCGATTCTTTTTTTGCATTTGATATAATTTATTACCACATACTTCAGGTTCCAAAATATATAGAACATATGACTTCTTAAACCTAACTCAGTGCAAAAACTTTGTATTAACTTACGTCGCTCCTCCCCTTCAACCATAGCGATGTTCTCTCTGTCATCATGCCCCCTGATCGAGCGGGGGAAGACAGGAGGGGGTGGCTTCTTGAAGTTATGATCCATGGCACTACTGTGGTGCTTGATCACCCTTAGCTGAAGCTCTGGGCAACGAAGGGAACCTTTGAAGATTTCCTGGACCCTGCACTCAAGATTTATCAATTACTTTGAGACTCTACTTTGTACACATGGAAAACTTTTTACAATATTAGAATACATTCCTGATGTCCCAAACTTTAATGCAAGTACAAAAGCATATATTTAAAATCATACACCTTTATCACCCAATCCTTACCTCTGAAAGGGCATGTTGAGCAAGTTTTGGCCATTGATCTCAATAATTCGATCATATACTGCTAACCGACCATCACGGTCTATCCGTCCACCTGGTTCAATACCCTGGACCAATAGTCCACGATCTTTACCCAGGCGATCATAATCTGGCACCACATGAATACCCAATGGCCCATTCTCATTGTGCATGACTACATACTCCACACTGAAATCAAGAGAAATGTTTTCATGGTGGTGACTGTTCAGGTTGTGGTCTTATATGCGGATACAGCTCTAGTACTTAGAGCTGACAGTCCTCTGACACAGAGTAGAAGTATTGGTAGTGGCAGGGAGAGCTCCAGCATGCCAACACGTGTGGCTGGGAATGCAGTACAGGCATTCTCAAAAGGAAATAACTTCTTACTTCATTGTGTTGCATAGTGATGATGGTGGTTTATTCTCGTTGATGTTCACACATCTGATGTTAAGTTTTAAGTGCCAGATGGGAGACCATTATGCACTGTACACTATTATACACTTTTCACTGTTATATACATGAAGAGTTTATTTACATATTACATGGGTATATTCTAACGGGGCAACACCGGCAATGTCCGCATAGATATCATCTCTACATGCCTGTCCTTCCTCGTCACCACCAGGTGAATCGGAGCTATCATCAGAACTGTCATCACTATCACCACCAACATGGAAGACGAACTCCCGTGCCATTAATTGTTGCTCAATGTTCCTTACATGTCGGGACCTATGTTGCCATTCTTCTGCAGTTATGGAAGCCAATTTTTGGTCTGCCAGTTTAATGATGTCATCCATCCATTTCTGGGAAGACGTGTTCATTGTTTCTGCATTGTCTACGCAAAAACTCCCTGTTCTTTGCGTTACCATGGAAGTGCCTATTCCAAACTCACGTGTTCAGCAATCCGTTGCCTCAGGAATGCTCCTTCACAATGGTCTGTTTGTATTCGATTTGTTGCTGTTGGAACTCAACAATTTCCACTGTAGCCGTTGCGCGGCGATGGACGTAAGATAATGCGTCACAATATTAATACAGTAATTAGAGAATAATACACTCAAATATGACTCCAAGAGTCAAAACTTTTTAACTTGACTGTACAAGGAAGAATGCTCTTGAGATATCTACTTGCACTGAATGCAGACGAATAACTAATCACAACACCCCTCAACTTTCACAAATGGACCTGCCCATCCAATGCGCAGCTTTTCCTGGACTGTCAGCTCTAAGTACTAGAGCTGTACTAATGTTTCAAAGAAAGATGCTGTTTCCATCTTCAGGACTGAAATCTGCAGGCTGAGGAATTATTTCAGCTTCAAGGACTGTGCTAACTTATACCCCCAGAAAAAGGTAAGGAAATGGAGCCCAATCTGGGGCATGGGAATATTAAGTATGGAAATTGTATTTTATGGGACACAATAGGTTTTTCATCATAGGATGGAAATAGAATTGTGAGAGAGGATGGCAATTTCCAAAGACAACTGTTTTACATTAGAGATGGGAAAACTGAGATGTGAGAAAAAATGGCCCTTTTCAGGATCCTCCCGTTCTTCTCACAGGAAAGAAAATGGAAGACTCAGAATAGGGAAAAGACAACCCATAACACTACAGCCTGAATAATATTTTGCATCTTGAGCTTTCACTAAATACAGAATGTATCCTTCTAATGCTGTATACATCCAAATAAAATGCAGTTTTCTTCTTTTCCAAATTCACAATTATATTCACATGCATTCAATTCTTTCCGGTATTATATCTGATGCTATCTCCTAAAAATGCTATTATATGAATCAGTTTATTCTTTCATATATTGTTAGAAATCCTAAATACTTTTAAAATGTAAGTGTAGTTTAATAGTACAGCTTAGTATAATACCATTTATAACTTTCCAGTAAATTCTGTAAAACTGACACAAAAGTATTTCAAAGAAAGACTTCAAAAAATATTAGACAGTATAACAACTCATAAGGTATAGCTCCATCATTCTTGACTTCAGCACTAGATGGAGGTGAGTGGTCAATGCCACGTGCAGGCCACTTCACCCCTGGGAAGAGAGACCCCAGTACCCATTGGAGGGGAGGCTGGATGAGCCCCAAAGCTGGCCTGGACACTGTGGAGTACAGAAAAGTCTGTGACCCCTGCTTGGAATTGAAACCTGGGTGCCCAGCCTGTGGTCCATCACTACACTAACTGAGCTATCCTGGCTTCTCATTTATTAACGTATAATATAATAAGTCAAAATTGCCTTTTCATAAAATCAATATGAGAACTATATGAAAGAAGTCTATATCTCTTGCTTTCAGTTTTTCTCTGAACTGCAATCCTGACTTAAAACAATTATGTACCTACAGATGTATCAAGATTCATCTCAGAAATTTTACTAACTGACCTTGCGCTGAGCTAGAGAAGGCCAGGAAAGTAAAAGTAAAGTTGTTCTCATGATTAAGTACTGCCCCAGGAAGACATATGGGGGAGTGGAGATAAAGCTCTACACAGCACGGAGTTGTGCATAGCAGTCAACTTCACACCCCAGATTCTTGACCACAAGGGAAAGTGCACCCAAAACCCATGGACACGAGGTGGGGTGCATCCCAGAATTGGTCTGGGTACTGATGAAGATTAGAAACTGCCCTTCTCAAGAATTGAAAATGGTTATCCATCTAAAATCAAGTCAGTTTACTGAGCTATCCTAGCTCATGTGTATGATTAGTAACTAACTAACTGAAATGGTACATAACAAATTGTTATGCTTAATTCAAAACACATACTCAGAAGCAATAAAAGCCAAGGCTCACCTTTCACAATTTAGGTCATCTTCTATATCTGAATCATGAACGTGACTTTGACTGTGGTGATGTGTTGTAGGAAGGATGGGGCTTGTACAATTTGCTTGCCCCAGTGGTTCTTTTCTCCGATGATCTCTTGGCAGAGATTTTGACTGCGCTCTATAAGCAGGACCTGATATGATGGCCATTCTCTCTGCTGCATCTGCCCACCTGAACCCTCCTGCACTGTCACCAAGGAACTGCATTGACAGACGGTTTGAGCCATCCCGCACAAATCGAGTGAATGCTGAGCAAGCAAGTTTATCTTCATCACTGACTTTCTCCAGGCATGACCAATCAGGAGAAAGGTACCCATTCCCAAGCCTTCCACTGTGACTAGCCTCCTGTATCAAGTGAATAATTTCTGTATGTTAGACCAGTGTTTCTATAACATTCTGAATTCTAATGTATTTCTATACATTTCATTTTAATCCACAATGTGCGATAATATCACTGAGATCTTCTTCAGTCCTGTTTCATTATTTCACTGCCACATGCCATTTTGTTTCTTATATTGTTGCCAATTCAAAATTTTTAAATTTCAGTATATTTGTTACTTAGAGCACTTTCAGAGAATAATTCAGCTGTTACTTTTTGTAATTTTTAAATCTGCTAAAATGTTCTATGAAGTTCAATGCACAATACAAAAAACATCAACATACATTAAACGCAAAAACACAACTTCATAGCAACGTATGATTTGGTATGCAATGACACTTTTTAACATTTTAGCATGACATCACATGGAAAATGTCAAGAAACGCATGTATAGCATTCAATAATAAAAATAATTAAATTTCGAAATTCATACAAAATTACATTAACATGATATGTGAACTTCTTCCTGTCTGTTTGTGTGACTGAAGTTCCATGGTATATTGAATTTGTATAGCTGGGGCAGGGAAACATAACATAAAATGGCTCATAGTTTTTTAATTTACATATTTCTGTTAGTGTAATAAATTTCCACTTCAGACACAGCAGTACTGAATATGAGAGTAAGGTTTTCCTATACTGCCATCAATATTTGGCCTAGATACCCTAATATGAATAATGCAATATGCAATATTTTTATTTTGTTAAAGAATTTTCCCAGGCAATAGTTCAAAATTCTTGTTTTACTAGTGGGCAGATGGAGTGATCAAATTACAGAGAACATTCGTGTATGTAATATGTTCTCTCCAGTTTCTTTTATTAAACTAAATAATATCTGGCAATGATCATGTTTTCAATCCTTTCATCATTTTGTTTCCTGTGTAGCTAGAAAGAATGTAACCAGTTCTCTGTTCTCATGAAATTCAATACCTTTAAACGAAAATACATTATTTGCAGTATAACCTACATAAACTGTATGTACATCTACTAGATAAATAAATAAATGACGATGATGATGATGATGATGATGATGACATCAAATTATCTGTAAGGTTCTGGATTTGCACATTTTATAGAGATAGACCTGCCTTTATTATCCTAACTGGTGAAAGTTCATGAGAGTTAATTATTAACTTAGGTTAAAGAGTAAGTAAAGAAAGAAACCAGTTTTTTTTAATTCGCTTAGTGGGGAGTGGAGTCCAAATGGGACCACTCAGCACGGCGGCCACTGATTGCCCTATTGTAGCATGCCCTGGGTGATTATGATGTTGGAAATTTGGTGGAATGAAGATTGGTAGGGTAAACCGAAGTACTTGGAGAAAACCTGACCCAGCGCCACTTTCCCCACCACAAATCCCACCTGACCAGACCCAGGATCCAACCCGGGCCACCGCGGTGGGAAGCCAGTCACTAACCGCTTGAGCTATGGCGCGGTCATAAGAAACCAGGAAAAAGAAGGTAGTCAGTACAGCCTTGCTTCCCTCCTAATCCTGACTGGTATATCTTGCTTGTCCTACATTTTTACCTTGAAGATAGAAATGATACATTCCTCTAAAAAAGCACTAGTGGAATTCTACTGAACTACATGGTATTACATATCAAAAGATTGTACTCTTAAATCACATTAACTAACTATCTAACTTCATGGAGCTGAGCCCTTCTTTAGAAGCCATCAGTTGTGCAGCTACTCAAGAACTTTGTAACATTTTATGGAACCTGAAGGTTCATTACCGTGTTCACAAGAGCCCTCCACTGGTCCCAGTCCTCAGCCAAATCAATCCAGTCCATACCACCACATCCTATCTCTCTAAGATCCATTTTAATATTACCCACCCACCTACATCTTGGTCTTCCTATTGGTCTCCTTCCTTCTGGCTTTCCCATCAATATCTTATATACATGCTTCTTCTCACCATTCGTGCTACATACCTTTCCATTCTCATCCTCCTTGACATTACACTTGGAGAAGAGTACAAGTTATGAAGCTCCTCATTATGCAGTTTTCTCCAACCTCCCCTCATTTCATCTGTCTTTGGTCCATATTCTCCTCAACACCCTGTTCTCAAACACCCTCAGTCTATGTTCCTGTCTTAATGTCAGAGACCATGTTTCACATCCATACAGAAACACAGGCAAAATTATAGTTTTGTATGTTCCAATTTTTATGTTTTTAGACAGCAAATGAAAAGACAAAAGTCTGTGGACTGAATGGTAGCCAGCATTACCTGAGTTCAGCCTCCTCTTACTTTCATCCTGAATCAAATTTTGATTTGTTACCGTCATTCCCAAATATTTGAACTGTACAACATTTTCAAAGAATCTGTTGGCTATCTTTATGTCATGATTTTGTCCTGTAATCTGGTGCTGAGACAGCAATACTGTATATACTTAGTTTTTCTTTATGGTATCTATGTTATCTCCCAGTAGATTCAAATCATCTGCATAGAACAGCAGCTGATGGGCAACCTTCATTCCACCAAATTCTCCATCATCATAATAACACAGGGAAGGCTACAATAGGCCAATCAGTGGCCGCCATGCCAAGTGGATCCAGTTGGACTCCACCCCCCACTAAGCGAAATAACCCTGAGAGAAGGATGCTGTACAAAATTTCGTACGGAGTTGATAGCAGTGATATCCCATGATAATTACCACAGTCAGTTTTAACACCCTTATTGTATACTGGTACAATAACAGACTCTTTCCACTAATCAGGCAATTCTTCCTTATTCCAAATGAAATTAATGAGTTCATGGATAGTAGACCGTAATGTTTCACCTCCTGCTTCAAGCAGTTCTGCTGGAATGTGATCACTACCTGACAATTTATACTTTTCAACTTTCCAATAACAATTTCAGCTTCAAAAGGACAAGGATCAGGTACTAACAGCTCAGCTTTATGTATTTCTACCTGCCCAACACCACTGACCCTATCTATATTCAATAACTGAGAGTAGTAGTTCTTCCACCTATTCAAAATGTTATGGGAATCTGCAAGCAGATCACCATTCTCATCCTTCACTAAGTTACTTCTAGGTTAGTAATCCCCTTTCAAGTCATTTACTCCTCTACATGGGTCCCAAATGTTCTTGTTCTTATTGTTATAAATAACAACAATTATTTTGATGAATTGTAATCTGCTTATTTATCTTTAAATACACACTTAAATCATTTTTACTTTTGTTTATCTGGCTATTCTCTGTTTAGTATAAGAGAAAACTACTGGAAGATTATTGCCAATATTGAACATAATGTCACATCATCAGGTGATTATAGACAGGATTTGGATTGACAATTGAATTTACTGAACTCTTTGAACAACTTGTCAGTACACCACAAATCACTATAATATAAAGACTAGTGTTCTTAGTCATGGTCCTCATTGCGCTGCTTGGTAATGTCTTCCAACAGTCAACATTACTTTGCTTCTAGAGTCATGTCCTTGCAGGCAAGTGGCCATTGCAGACTGCTCCTCGTTTTATACCCCTGCATGGACCACACAGAAAACACCGCTTCCAACAGTTCTTATATTGCTGTGTGAGTGTCTGTTGTGTCGATCACATGATGGCTACTGAGCCATTTCCTAGCAATGGGTGTGGTTACAGATCAAAGGCTGTCTCTGCTGGCTTCACAATTCTAGCTTTCAGCAGACTTGCCGCAATATTAACAACAATAGAAAAGTCAAATTGGAAAATGGAAGCATGTAATCAGCTCACAATATCAATCCACATCGGGTGAGTGGGTGACTGTACTTGTACAAGGCTTGATTACAGTGTACAGATTTTCTAATTAATATTAATTCCATTTAAATACAAATGATCTGAAACCAGTCTTGTAAAATAATAATAATTTCAGATAGAAGGTAGAGAAATAAATTTTAATGCTTCATGATATCAGCCCAGTTTCATTTGCTCACCTTCTGTTGACAGGATTTTTTCTCCTTCACTTCATCTACATCATCCACTACTATTGGGGTGGCTGACCACCTTTTGGATGGATCTGTTGCACTGGAGGCAGCAGAAGAACCATTTCCTGAACTGGCACCACCAGTAACAGCAGCAGAGTTAGTGCCACCTGCTGCAGCTGGTACCAGCTGGTTCAGGGCAGGTTCACTCCCTCTTCGAACCTGAAGTGGTGCTGCTATCAAACCCGATGCAATCTGCTCTCCTGTCACCTCAATATCAGTCCGAGAGAATGGTTGGAATTTTGTATTTTCACTCTGGAAAAGATATCACGGAAGTATGTACCCCAGTGTACACAACAAATCCTCTAAATTTCATTTCATTTATTTATTGCATTCTGTCAATCCATATAAGGTCAAACCAACCTACTGGATATAGAATCTGTCATGTTTGAACATAAAATAATAAAATATATATTCATAACCATGTTTGAACATAAGATAATAAAATATACATTCCTAACCCATATAAGGATAAATGAAAACACTAAGACCACTATAAATTAGTGCAGTCATATACATTAATATAAACACTGATACAGTTGTAGTGGATATATAAACTGTGTAATTATATTATCCGTAGGAGAGACAATCAAGACAAAGTGTTCACTGAGAAGTTGATTTATAATATTCATCAATACTATAAAAAGCATTTTAAGTGAGATAGCTTTTTAATAAAAATTTGAACTCTTTAATATCTTTGGATAGCAATTTAATGTTTGAGGGTAGGTGGTTATAAATCTTGCTACCTGAGAAAAGCACTCCTTTTTGAACTATTGATAGATTTGTAGAAGGTAAATATAAATTGTGAATATAACGTGTGTTGATATCATGAATATTGGTATTAGCTATAAAATAATTTCTGTTCTTAATTAAAAAAAGAACTAAGGAGAAAATGTACTGAGACTGAAGTGGCAATATTTGTAATTTTTTAAACAATCCACAGCATGAATCCAGTCTACCTTAACCAGATATAACTCTTATTATTCTTTTTTGAATTTTTAAGATACTCTCATTATGAGGGGCATTACCCCAAAAGATAATGCCATACGACAATAAAGATTGTACATAGGAACAATAGATCATCCTCATTGATTCAAGTGACATAAATGGCTTTATTTCCCTTATTGCATAACAAGCCTTAACCTTGATGATAAATCCATAATAAGGTTCTTCCAAGATAAGGTACTATCAACATTTATTCCCAAGAATTTAGTAGAACTGACATTTGTAATAAGTGAATTATTAGATATTATTTGCAATTCTATTTCCCTGTATAAGGTGTGATTTATCACAATTTAACTCTTTGACTGGCGCGGGCGTGTTTTAACGCCCGGACGATGCCAGCCGTTCCCTGGCGTTGGCGTGTTTTAACGCTTTGACAATCTCTTCCCTTCTTTGCTCTCTTGGCACTCATCAACCAAAGACATATATATGATAGTTTTTGTGCATGTTTGTAAAGAACCCTTGTAAACTTTGTGGGGGTCTATATTACTGTCAGAACCCTCTGAGAAGGAAAAGGTCAGAAAATATTTCACATTCATTCAGTTTCACCATGGCTTCTTGCAGCAAGTGTCTTCGTGTTCCTACAGACCAGCTGGAAAATGTTGTGAACGAGATTTGTTCTGATGATGATA
>NW_019735580.1:108869-136878 GCF_002891405.2 Cryptotermes secundus | reverse complement strand
CAGGCTGTGATGTGGCTCTTTGCAAACTTTCATGTTTCAATGTTTATCACACGAAGAAAAACTAATAAAGAGGTATGGAAAGGCATTTATTGCATAATATATTGTATTTTAATTAGTTCCTGAAAATTTCGCTTTTAAAAACCAATTTTTGTTGAAGTTGTTTAGGAAAAAGTAACTACATGCATTTTAGCAACGTAAGGTTTAAAGGGCCTGCCAGGACAGGGGTGGGATTTAAATAACCTTCGCGCCAGTCAAAGAGTTAATGTTAGAAAGTTACTATTAAACCACGTACTTGTTTCATTCAGAACTAATTTGACATTATTTTTAAATTCTTCAGGACTCATGTTTGATATGATAATACTTGTATCATCAGCAAATAATATTGGATTGCCTATTTTCTTAATGGATAATGGGAAATCATTTATGTAAATGAGGAACAATAATGGCCCCAATATAGAGCCTTGTGGAACTCCATATTTAAGTAGTTCCCATTTTGAAGACACTTTATTAAGTTCAATATCTTTCATTGATATTCTCTGATCTCAGTCTTGTGAGTATGATCTCATTAACTTATTTACCATGCCCGAGATTCCATAGAATTCCATTTTTGCCAGGAGTATGTTGTGGTTAACACAAACCACCAACATAATTCTTTTTCTCTAAAGAAGACAATATATTATTTAAAAGAATGTGTGTTGCCATTTCAGTAGATGATTTTTCTCTAAATCCAAATTGTTCAGTGACAAATATATTGTACTTATTTATATGGAAGTATAATTTTTATAGAAGATTTTTTCGATAATTTTGGAAAAAGTTGGGAGGAGCGAGATAGGCTTGTAATTTGTAAATTCTGATTTATCACCCTTCTTGTATAATGGCTTAACTTCTGAGGATTTCAATCTATCAGGAAATATACCTGTTTGTAGAATCTTGTTAAATATGCATGTTAACGGTGATAAGACATACGGAGCATTAAATTTGAGAAATCTTAATGATATCTCATCATATCCATGAGAGTTCTTAGGTTTTAGTGAAGATATTATTTTTTCAATTTCACGTGTATTCATATTACTAAGTTTCATAGATGTAAATGAATGATAAAAATTCTGATGTAAATAAGATAAAGAATCTTTATTATTAACAGTGGCTTTCCCTGAGGAGTTTTTGATAAGTAATGTTTCGGCTACAGATGAGAAGTAATTGTTAAACACATTTGCTATAGCTATGGAGTTATCAGATAATTGTTTTTTTTTTAAGTTCATTGTAGTTACATTCTCATTAGGCCCTTTATTATTAGTAATGGTTTTTACTATATCCTAAGTAGTTCTAGTTTTATTGTTAGATTTTAATGAAAGTTTATTATATTAGTATTTTTTTGCTGTCATAACGATTCGACAATATTTCTTAAAGTGTTCTTTGATATTAGGATCATTGCTGTTTCTATAAACTAGACAAAGTTTCCTTTTATTAGCGCATGATGTTCTAATACTGGAAGTTAGCCATGGTTTTCGTTAATATAAATATAGGGATTTAACACAGGAAAGCATGCATAGGAGATTCTAAGAAATGTGTTCAAAAAATTATTAAAAGCCATATTCACAGTAGTTTCAGAAAAAACATCTTCCCAATTTTCATAGCTCAACAAAAATGTAAATTGACCTATTGAGTAGTTATAGGAATAGTAATATTATTGTAATGTGTTTGGAATCCAGAAGAGTCACTTCTATGGAAACGCTAGAACAGACCGTTGCATAGGAAGTAACAATAGCGATACTGTGATTCTAACAGTGAGCATTGCATAGAGATGAGTTTCCATGGTTATAATAAAGGCTCACTGTATAGCAACTGCCGAGGTATAAATAGCCCAGCTTCAACAAGAAGAAGTCAGTCTGGAATTAACCGCCGAAGGAGTCAGTCTGGAATTAACCGCCGAAGGAGACATTCTGGAATTAACCGCCGAAGGAGACATTCTGGAATTAACCGCCTAAGGAGACAGTCTGGTATTATCCGCCGAAGAAGAGAGTCTTCAGGAAGCTGCCACTGAAGATAGTCGGGGCTACAGAAGTAATGGCCAAGATATTGTGTAAGCAGTGATTGTAATACAGCAAGTATGCAACAATGGTTGTAAAGTGTGTAGTAAGTGTGAGTGTCCAATAAAGATTTGCTGAATCCGAGACCCACGTGAATTTATTTGTCGCGTGGCATACCCAACACGTGACATTATTTAAGGTGATGACCTGAGCATCATGGTCAGACAGACCATTAATAAGATGTTGTACAGAAAATTTGTGCAAATTGGTATTAATATAAATATTATCTATTAAGGCGCAGGAATTATTAAAAATTCTCATAGGAAAATTAATTGTACTAAAAAGATTAAAAGAAGCTAAGAGAGAATCTAAAAGATCTTTCCTATTATTATCGTTAAAATAGTTTATGTTAAAATCACCACATAAAATTAATTCATTTGATATTTTATGCACTTTGTTAAGAATTAATTCCAATTGGTTTAAGAAGTAAGAGAAATTGCCAGTAGGGGATCTATACATACAGATGACAATAAAGTGGTTTGACATAAAATGTAACTTTAAAGCAGAAATTTCAAGGTCCTTCTCTTTAATGTTATATTTTAGCGTCCTGTTGCACTGATTTAAGTCCATGATTTATTTTATCCGCCTTCTAGTGCATACATTTATTTATCCCCTCCTTTCACTCTCACTACATGTTTCGGCACCAATGTGCCATCTTCAGGTGCTGATCCAATCCACGACAAACTAATTCATTGCATGCCTTGTCTTTACATACTAAAATAACTAAAATATATATTTATCATATATACTGACAAATGTCAAGTATACTCACTCAAAACGAAGACAGCACACACACACATACCCAGCAGGTCCAGCAGTATAACACACGCAGTCACAGGAGCGAGACGCAACACAGAGCACAATACACGATAGTGAAAGAGAGAGTGCTCCAACAGAGGATGATAGACGTGACTCGCGTAATGAAACACGACGTAGGAAAGAAATATGCTGTACAGTTTTAGTATTTTAACACTTGACATTTGTCAGTATATATGATAAATATATATTTTAGTTATTTTAGTATGTAAAGACAAGGCATGCAATGAATTAGTTTGTCGTGGATTGGATCAGCACCTGAAGATGGCACATTGGTGCCGAAACATGTAGTGAGAGTGAAAGGAGGGGATAAATAAATGTATGCACTAGAAGACGGATAAAATAAATCATGTCCTTCTCTTTATTAAATTGGTCAAGATTAATAGCAGTAAACTGAATATTCTTATGAGCCATAACACACAATCCTCCATGGCTGTGTTTGTCTGCAAAAGGAAGTACCTACAATATCCTGACTGAAGTTTAATTTACCTATTTCATCAATTCTCAGGTGATGTTCAGATAAGCAGATGATTTGTGGTGCATTAGCAGATAAAGAATTTAAAAATTCATCAACTTTGTTAATAATTCCTTGTATATTTTGATGGAGAATTGTTAATTTGGGTTTTTTATGATCATGCACTATTTTATTGGAGGGGTAATTATTCTTACTATGAACAATGCTGTCGAATTGCGTGACACTATTCTTTTTTTAGTGTTCATCATAGCTGATTGATTAGCACTTAAGTTTCCCATAACAAATCTTAGGACCTTGTTACTGGAATTTTTTTGTTGTGATTGGAGCTCATAATAGGAGCTTTAACTAGGTTTTCTTCACATTCTTATCTTGCAATTCTTTGTGCCAACCGAGACTTATTGGAACCTGAACTTTCTGTTCAAAAAAAGACTGTATAAAGGAGGCTATCACGTAAGTAGCCAGCCTTTTCCCTAATTTATTTCGATGCAGCCCATGATTAGTAAATAACTTTCTATTATTGTCGATTTCTATCAAATTAGCATGGGGAAAAGCTTTTATTAGTTTCTTAATTTTCTTGTTTAAAATAGATATGCTGCTATTCACAAAAGCTGTATTAGGCAAATCATCTAAATGGCATGTTCATCCCAGCTGTATTTGTGTGTTTATTAGAGTATATGAAATTAGAGATATTTCTCGAAACTAATGAGAACTCATTCAGTTCACAGTCGTTTGTCCCACTACAAATTACTATTAAGTCTTCATAAGATAATTTACTAATCTCCTCTTTGGCTGAGTTCTTCAGTTCACAGGAACTAGATCCAGGTTTAACTACATTGTATATATCATAATATTTACTAAGTAGGGGAGTCAAATTGCAACCATAACCTCTAAATTGACTGTCACCAATAAAAATTACTCTATGTTTATTCGCTAGGGCATAGTTATCACTGTTTTTTATATTAATGGACTGACTTAGAGTATTTATGCTATTCTCCAAAAAGTCACTATACTTCACATTATTTACACAAATTACACCATTCACAACAGTTGGAATAGTCTGGTCTTCATTTTCTGTTGTTGCCTGCTGGAGATTCCCTTTGGAAGTTTTACTCTTCCTAGGTTCTTTATAATTCTTGTGATTCCTACATGAAGACCACAATGGAGGTCATCCAGATTCCTGAAGTGGTATTCCAAAGTTAACTTCCTGGGGTTCATGATGGTTCACAAGGGATGTGAAACAATTAACGACTGGAACTGTATACCTAGGTGTAGTTGGCAAAGCTTGAGATGAATGCAGATTTTGCCTCCAAATTTCAGTCCATCCACTTTCACTTTCCCTTTCCATAATATCTTCTATTTGGGAATTACTGTTTCCACATAAGGGTGATGTTCTCAAGACCTTACGTTTGTCAACATTACACTCTTCAAATTCATTCGTTTCCTTTATTTTCCATATATCTGTGGGAACATCCCACATTATCACGCATTTCTGCAACACTCGATCTTCACATCACTTTTCACCATCACGCACGCTAACCAATCAGATTGCTTCAAACGTTCGCATTTATACTGCGCTCGCTGCTAGTCCGCATCTACACCATTACGCGCGCTAACCAATCAATTCTTCCTCCTCAATTTCGAGTTTCGCTCCGCCCACCAAGCAGTGTATAAAAAGGAGCGGCTCCAACGTCGAATCAGCAGTTCATCATCAGTCTACGAGCTAGCCACATCAAGCAACATCAGCCAGCAGGCTTCGTTGCCAGCGCTCGGTCTTCGGGGGCATCAGCAGGCTGCGCCAGGCACGACTGCCTCGGCCCTCTGGCTCTCTCACACCCGACTCACTGGGGCACCGCGCCTGGACTCGCCGGTGGTCGTGTTACTGTCCGACCCACTGGGCATCTGGCGTAGCCACTGCCTCATGACTCCTACGACCGCGCTCAACGACTAGCCTTTCACCAGAAGCCGCCGCACTGCAATCAAGCAACCTCCAACTCACACTGCCGCACGGCAACCAAGCAACCTCCAGCCACAGCCGCACTGCGGCCAGGCCACTCACCGCAACTAGCCTCTCTCCTTACCGGCGCGTGCTGCGCTACCTCACCGGTCAAGCATCTCAGCAACCACGGTCCTTTTCAGGGCCAACAAACTGTTCTGAAGAAGTGGGTTGTCATCGGAGTAATGACAAGACTACACATTAAGAGCCCCACATATCCATACAGGCAAAAATCCTAGGATGTGGAAATAGTCCATTTGATTATAGATGTATACATGTAATAGATTACATAAGTCACACAACTAAAATAACACACACCAGTTAACTAACATAGGTAATAAAAAAAAAAACAAAACAAAACAAGAGCTTATTACAATTGTAACTAAACATAATTTAAAAAGTGCATTACTATAAAAACTTAAAATTAATATAATTTTCCCATAAATCAAAATACATTGATACAGGACTCGTCATATACATACATACACATCCTCCACTTTCCATAAACATCCATAGAGGGAACAAACTCAGGATGTGGAATTAGTCATCAAACACATACAACAATAAAAGGCAAAAAGATTAAACAGACATAAGTCACAAGTAACCACAGTACAGCTTCTCATATCTCCCTTACCAACTATATTAAAATGTGGCATTAAGCATTCAAATTTATGTGCCTTTGTAATTAAAATACTCATTTAATGTATAAAAAGAGTTAGCATGTAAAAATCTTTTTAGGGAACATTCAAAGGATTTCTGGTTATTAGATAATTGTTTCAGCTCTTTAGGCAGATGATTGTAGATTTTTGTACCAGAATAATATGGACCCTTTTGAACTTTAGTAAGAGTATTCGGGGGAAATAGGTTAACATTTTGTCTGGTACCAATATTATGAACCTCTGTATTTCTTGTAAACAAATGTATGTTATTTATAGTGTGTTGCATTAAGGAATATATGTATTGTGAACACAAAGGCAGAATTTTCATTTCCTTGAAAGAGTCTCTACATGAATCTCTTTTCTTTAATCCCATCATAATCCTTATAATTTTCTTTTGGATCATAAAAAGTTTCGTCATGTATGAAGAATTGCCCCAGAAGATAATTCCATATGTCATCACAGAATGTATATAAGCAAAATAAATCATACTTAAGCTACTTAATGATATCATAGGCTTAACTGATCTCATGAGAAAGCAAGACGAACTCAAAGTAGTAACCAGGTAATCGACATGATACTTCCAACACAGCCTATTATCAATATTTTTTTTATAAAATATAAAATTTTAATTATCGATTGCGCACATTTTAACTCAACTGTAAGCACCTTTAAATAATTTATCATTTTAGAACAATTGTGGCACTTATTAACTTCATTCTCCCAAAAATTCTGATCAATATAGCGAGACAGTTACTAAGCACATCTTCAACCAACACCATATTGCCATGTACATCAATATTATATATTTATTATCAGAATATTTTTCAATATCCTGCAAAATCAGCATAAGGAAAAGAGATCAGTGTTCAACAAAAATTAATGCAGATGATTTTTGCTATGAATCCAGCATTAAGGACACAGAAAGTTATCTTGTTGACCTTCCTTCCCATGTGGCCAGTGGTAAAAATTCAATTTTCTGTGCTCATTCCACACACTTGGATGTAATGCAGTTACGTTGATTTTAAAAGATGACATAATTCATAATTATCAGTCTCTGGGACTGTTCCAGACCATGTGAGCAAATGTGGAAACAGAGTCAGGCTAGTACATTCAGTAAGCAGGAAAATGATTAAAAGGAGGGAATNTTCAACAAAAATTAATGCAGATGATTTTTGCTATGAATCCAGCATTAAGGACACAGAAAGTTATCTTGTTGACCTTATTTCCCATGTGGCCAGCCCAATCAAATTTATTTCCTCATTACTTTCGCCATAACAAAGGCATCAGAATCATGGGACAATGTATTTGACAGCAATAATATTGATTCTAAATTTAATTGCTTTCTGAACACATACTTGAGGATCTTTTATTCAAGCTTTCCCTTAAAAATAGTCAAAAATGAAAATAAAAACAAATCCACCTGGATAACAATTGGAATAAAAACTTCATGTAAACACAAAAGACAACTATATTTGGCCAGTAGGGACAGTAATGATCCAAGACTAAAAAGTCACTACAAAATGTACTGTAAAATTTTGTCAAAAGTCATTAAAGAAGCCAAACAGAATAACTATAACAGCCAAATTCTAAAATCAAACAATAAAATTAAAACCACCTGGGATATTGTGAAAGTTGAATCAGGAAAGAAATCTGTTAATGAAGACGTACAAAGTTTGAATATTGAAGGGAAGTCCACTAACAATCCACAAGCTATCGCAAGTGCATTTAATGAATATTTCCTTTCATTAGCTGAGAAAACATATTCCAATAATAATAATAATAATAATAATCCAATATACTATCTGTCTCGTGCCTTTAACAATTCATTTCCAAATATCAATCTCAAATTCTCAACAAGGAAGGAAATTGAAAACATTATTAAATCCCTTAAGCCCAAAAATTCACATGGATATGATGAAATCTCTACCAAATTACTTAAAGCAAGCTCTGTTTACATCAGTTCACCCTTGAATCATCTATGTAATAAATCTTTATCATCAGGTACTTTTCCTCAACGCTTAAAATACGCTGTAATGAAACCACTTTTTAAAAAAGGAGAGAGAAAATGCATCTCTAATTACAGACCAATATCCATATTGACTTCATTCTCAAAAGTCTTTGAAAAAGTTATGTATAATAGACTACTTGAACACTTAAATTCTAACAACATATTAGTCAAAGAGCAATTTGGATTTAGGAAAGACCTAACAACAGAAAAAGCAACCTATGAACTAACTAACGATATTTTAAGTGCTCTCAATGACAGATTAATTGTGGGAGGGATTTTCTGTGATCTAGCAAAAGCTTTCGATTGTGTTAATCATGATATCTTACTATCGAAATTAAATTTCTATGGAATAACTGGCAAAGCTAATGAATGGATCAAATCATACCTCAAAAACAGGTATCAAAGAGTTGAAATAAATAATAAAAACTCCAGTCATAATGCATTTTCAAACTGGGGAATTATAAAGCACGGTGTTCCACAAGGATCAATTTTAGGTCCCTTACTTTTTCTTCTCTACATAAATGATCTATCTAAAACCATCAACAATAAATCTAAACCAATTCTATATGCAGATGACACTAGTATAATATTTAAGAACTCTAAATTTGAAAACTTTAAAAATGACATAAATATTGTATTTGAAGCCTTAAACAGATGGTTCGAAGCCAATTTACTCTCATTAAATTTTGATAAAACCCATTACATATCATTCACAACTAAAAACAACCACCAAATTGATCTGGACATCAGTTATGCCAACAAATTAATCTGTAAAGTACTTGATACAAAATTCCTTGGAATACATGTAGACAGTACACTGTCTTGGAAAATACATATTGAACAAATTATACCTAAATTAAATGCAGCTTGCTATGCGATGAGATCAATTAAGCCTTTTATGTCACAGGAAACATTGAAGATGGTTTACCATGCCTACTTTCATTCTATTATGAACTATGGATTAATATTTTGGGGGAACTCTTCACATAGTGTAATAATTTTTAAAATACAAAAGAATATAATTAGAATCATTACAGGATGTAGAAGTAGAGATTCATGTAGAGAATTATTTAAGAAATTAAAAATTCTACCTCTTCAATCGCAATACATATTATCGCTTCTCTTATTTGTTGTTTACAACAAAGATAAATTCAAATTAAATTCTGATGTCTATAACATGAATACTAGACAAAAATATAACTTCCACCTACCCTCATCAACTTTATCAGTATATCAAAAAGGAGTCTACTTTACTGGCATAAAAGTGTTCAACAATCTGCCACAAAGTATTAAAAACTTGGGCAATGACACTAAAAAGTTTAAATCAGAGTTAAAGAATTATCTGCATGCTCATTCCTTCTACTCTTTAGATGAATACTTCAATGTAAATAGATAATGATGTAAAATTAAGTTATATTAATTTTTAAGCTAAAATTGCCTGTACTTATGTATGTAACCTTTTGACTTGGTCTGTATCCAAAGGTACTAACCTGCTTAGGAATTATAGAATGTAAATAAATTCAATTCAATTCAATAATAACAATGGGATTGTTGCTAGGATGTGAGTGAAAACCCAGAATATCTTCCATGTTGCTAGGACACATGGGGAACCCTGAACGGTCTTCTACCCTTACTAGAATAGGGGGTAAAATCCAGCTATCTCCTGTTGCTGTTAGATAAGGGAGAAAAATGGTGATGGGTGAACACTGGTATGGGTACTTGGTATGGAAAAGGATTACAGGAGAAAAGATGGAAGGAGAAGAAAGTACGAAATGGATAATAGTATTGAAGAACGGAGGTGAGGGAGTAGTATTAACTTGAAAGAGGATGTGAAAGGGAATGATGATAGAAGAGACAAGAGATGGAAAAGAAGTTCCAGAAAAAGAAGTGGCGTGATTATCCCCAATTCAATTTGACAGGTAATGTAAGGAACCACCATGAAGAGAAATAATTTCTGAAATTGTAATGCAGCAATTTTTGCACAGGAATGCTAGTATTACTTTGAAAGCAAGACTCGCGATTTTTGTCAGAACATACATATTTGTAAATATAAACGAAATACTCTCTCCTTCTTTCCACATTTGCTCACATGATCACAACAGCATACTCTGAAAAGTCTTTTTTGTTATACTGCAGTGATATGAAGCATGTGTTATTAAAGCTACACACACATATCAAGAGGTTCAGTTTGATAAACATCTGTGCAATAAATTGTAAAGGTAAATTATGTTTTTCTGTCATCATGTAAGACTTAAACCTATCACCTCAGGCAAACAAGTTCAGTGGGGTCTACATCAAGCAGAACTGAATACTGGCTGGTGGTCCACATGCACCTTTGCAGCATGCAATATCTTGCTAGACAGTGCAACACTGTTACCCTACAAGCAATATTTTATTTTTAACGTTGGAAAGGTCACATGTGTAAAATGAGAATCATGTCTCTGGGTAATATTTCCTTGGAATGCAGTTATGTGCAAATCTCCTAAACAGTCACACAGACAATAATGTACATGGATAAAACTCTATGTTGAACGAGGAGATGGAACAGATGAAAATGTGTAAGTATAAAAACCAAGATTTATACTAGGATGTAATTATATAATAAGCAATGGATTAATTACTGAGTTGTTGGTAGATATACTTATAACATAAAAACCAAAGACAATGAGGAACCAGAGGAGGTGTTCACATGGATCAGTTTATAGAATTTTTTTTTCCATGTAATCTAAATTAAAATGAAAAATGTAAGAAATCAAATACATACCTGGAAGATGTCAGGGCTGCCTGTGCCCACAGAGCTCCCACTAGCACCATCTCCCCCTCCATGATGCTGACCATCACCATCCTCAAAGTTTGCAATAATCTGCTCACGGTCATCTGCCACATCATTGAGACGATCATCAGGATCAAGAATTCCTCCATCAGATTGCGATTGCAAGTTGTGCACAACAACCCAAGAATCTGTTGACTGTAACAAACATTCAGAGTGAACACATAATTTTTCTAACATATGCATTCCTACATTGAGAATGCCAGATAATAAAATTTACGACAGTAATCATTTAAACAAGAATGAACAAATGTGCTTCATTCCCAAGTACACAGTTTCCAAATTTGTCCTTTGTAGTTTTACATACAAATACTGGCTTCCATTGCACTGCCTGCAGCCTTTCTCTCTCATTTTGTTTAATACAAACATTTAAAGTCATAAGTAAGTTAATGATGTGCTGCCAAACTTCCGTACCATAACTTCATATTCTGGTCTCTTCATCCCATGCAATGAGCCATCAGTAAGATAAGAGTTTGGGTGAACACCATAGCGGATCTGGACATAGAGGTGTAAAGAAAATTCACATTCTTGTTGAGAATAAAATCTTTGTTGCCCAGTCTGTAGCCATTCATGAGCTATATGGGACTGTGTACATAAAATACCTTAACCAGGCATTCACTGAAACCACAATAAAAATAAATAAACATATCAATTGTGCAGGGAAACTCTGGCATGGGCGTAGATAGTAATCAGATACTGAAACCACAGGCCTCAAGTACAGAAATGCAAAGTCAACTCATACAAAAACATTTTATACCTTTCAGCTATGTACATTTTTTTAAGTCGTTGGCTGATTAATATGACTAAACCATGCTAGTAGGTTTGGTTTATTACGAAACACGTCTAAAAAGAGACTAGAGAAAATTGGGTGGGAATTGTCTCACAGCTGAGAATATAGGGCACTGAAACTGTTGCAGGGGAAAGAATTCAAGTCAGCTAGCCTGGCAACAAAAAGTAAAATAAATTTGACTAAAGTAGGGGAAAGTAGGTCTGACAGAAACCTCGTTCCATGCCAGTGAACACTATCAACATTGTTGTTGCTTGAGCAACATAGATCACGAAATGATATGTAATGTCAGAATAATCAGGTTGCCACAAACATGCTAGTTTTCTGTTCTTATAGATTATATATATTATTCAAGACATCAAAATACAAACAAAATATTACATTTTTGAGAAGTCGTTTTTCTGTTTGTGGAGGAACGGCTGCAATCATGTTCGTGACCCTGGCAGTCATATCGGTTTATGCTCTAACAGGGATAGGATTATCAGTCTTCGCTACGGCTTGAATGGACGACATGAAATAACTCAGAATCAAGCTGTGATTCGGGGGAGGGGGCGTCTCATAATCGCGGGGCCAACGTGTTGCACAGTATGCCTCTGGAAGGTCCCATAAAATAGTCTACTCAGTCTAGCTGTCCATTTATTTTTAAACAAACGAACTATTTTGGCTTCCAGTTGGCACCAGAGCTACACGTAGTATGGCCGTGGTGGCGAAGAGAATATCCCCTGCCTTTGCCATAAATTGAGGCTTAACCTTCAATCCCTTCGCATTTCGTACGCAGATTTCTTGCACGTACATGCATTGTCGATATAGCGACTAGCTACGCGCCGGACGACCTAGGGATCGGAGTTTGAGTCCCGGTAGGGTCAAGAATTTTCTTCTTTCCGCGTCGTCCAGAGCGGCTCTGGGGCCCACCAAACCTCCTATCCAATGGGTACGGGGGCTCTTCTCCTGGGGGTAATGCGGCCTGCGGTAAAGCAGACCGCTCTCCTCCAACTAGTGCCGAGGTCAAGAAAATATGGACCTGTACATCCGTTCCCCCATACTCCTCCATTGCGTGGTGCTTAAGTGGTTAAGGAAAGAGTCAACTTTACATACATTCACTGCGCCGTTAATCATTTGCATGTTAACTGCAGTTGTGCGAAAATAAATACATTCTCACTATAAACTGTCTCAAATTCCTCAGCGCAGCTGCCTTGCTTTCCCACCATTTTGCCTCAATATCCCCATCAGTGTTCGTTATTTAACAGGAAACATTGCACAGCCACATTGGACACAATAACAACACACAATCACCTGGACAGCTACTGCACCCAAGACTGAGGAACACAGAGTTCCTACTATGCAGAAAACTTGCTGAGTTCAGTTTCGCACACTGCATCCCGGGAGGGGTAAGTGGGTAGGTTTGCTGCTAGATGTGCACCGTCATCGGGTATGGAAACTATGGAAACTTTGGAAATGTAATATCGCGAAAAGGTCGTTATATGTCACTTATACAAATAACGATTAAGTTCATGCACAGGAAAACAAGAGAAGTAGTGCGTAGTCGCAAGCAACAGCAAAAATCCCACTGATAAGCAGCAAACAACTCTCATTATACTCGTACATTAATTAACGGTTAAAGTTTCTAGCGAACCCACAGCTGCGCTGTCACTAAAGTCTACACTCAATGCAAGGACCCAACAGAATTGGTTTTCTTTCTTATTCTATTTATCTGAAGATGAAACCGATTCAATTTCCGAAATGCAATGGTTTAAATAACACAAAAATTATGGACATCATATAAAAACATTTTAAATTTAGTTCATAAACTTGATAATTTGTACTTTTCGCAAAACATTATTAGAATAACCAAATCAGGGAGCGACAGGTTGTACATATGGGGAAGATAAAGACATTTCTAGACCAGATAAGCGATAAACAGCTTATCAAGAAATGCTCTGCTCACTGGAGCTAGTTAATAGAAATTTGAGTATTATAACACTAACCAAATGACATCGCGAACTACCAGATAAGAAACACTACTTTAAGCCCATTTCATAGCATCAAGCACACGTGCAGTGTGTCCGGGGACGCACTGTGTTGCTACCAGCATGTGTGCTTGCAAGGATGGCTGTCACTGTCGAGACTCCTTAATTAGAATAAGAGGTCTAAGTGAAGGCAGGAACCCTGCTCTTATCCCGTCACCAGCTGATAACGCCCGCACTCAGAATGCTTCTCATGAAGCGAAGACGTGTTAAGAGTGTAGACGTAAATCTCCACGCATTCTTAAACTCAGCACCATATTTAGGAGGATGATCAGCTTCACCCTCCGGTCGACTTTGCCTCGGCAAACTGCATATCGTATCCTTTGAACGGAAGGCTGGATGTGTCAGATATCTTGTTCAAAAATATACTACGTCCCTAACGGGAATCGAAACGCAGCAGCACATTTTCGTATGCTTCCATTGTCAGTATTGTGTATTATGGAACTGCCAAAAAAACGCAAAAACATTGTGCAGAATCGTAATCCTTCCGTGTGTACGTTTCCTATTGTTCCCACGGTCTGGAGGCTGGTATAACGCTGTAATCTTGGGCCACCGTATTCCGTCGCTAGAACATCCATACATGTTCGAATGCATACAGCGATCTATTTCGCAATTACAATGCTCGTCACCAGGCGATGACACCGCGATAAATAACAGAAACGTTATGTGATGTCATATTCTTTTATTTACAGAATTTTAATTTAATGACAAGCCTAAGTTAGAACAATTTAATGTTTGTTTTTTGCAATGCACTAACAAGTATATGTGTTCGCGGTTAAAACAACCTTTATTCTTTAAGTCGTTTACAAACTTTAAGGAAGTTCCACACAAAAGATTCGTCTAACATTTAATAATGTAGTTACAGTACTAAGTAACATTATTATGTGTTTGATATGGAGGGAATACAGTCACTCAGAGGGGAAAAGCACTGATATAATTTGGTTCTAAAGGGTTCCGACGATAGTGTATAACACTCAGAATTCATGGATTTGGGGACTTTGTCTATCGTCCGGTATTCTAGAAACTAGAAAACACGATGTTTCGGAAACGGGACCTGGTTATTTCCCGCCGAATTAGCCTGGTCTCAGGTGGTTAAATAGCTGTGTGAATCTGACAGGGCTTGTCCAGTGATTGAGGTTAACTCTTTCTAAGGGACCCAACTGAGTAGGTGTCTTCCCCCTCACATGAAGACGGAAACAGATCCAGTTTCCGAAACGTCGTGTTTTCTAGTTTCTAGAATACCGGACGATGGAAAAAGTCCAAAAACTAAGTAATTCTCGTTGTTATATAATTTGCTACAGAAAATGAATTGAAAATCACAAACACGTTCCTGATACACAAAGACATTCCTAAATTTACATGGTGTGCTAGAAACTGCAGGTTAATGTCTGATTATATACTGGCAAATAAGAAGACTGCAACACTAATGAAAGATATATTCATTTCCTTGCTATTGCAAAATTAGCAATGCCTGATACACGGTGTAAAAAGTGTATAAATGTAAAGAGACGGATAAACATTTACTGTACACCTACTGAAAGGAAAGAACGCACTGAATTTATATACGGAAAGACTAAACACATAGCTGGACCAAAGACCGACATGTAACAATGTTAATTTAGAATTGAGTGATATAATTCAAACAATTCAAGTTGCAAAAGAAGTATTCCGCAGACACAGAAAGAATAACAACATAACCTACCTTCCAGCAGAGAAATGGGAAGCACACTTACAGTTTCTCAAGACGGAAACAAAAGCTGATAAGAGAAATGTTGGCCGCGCCATTGCTCAAGCGGCTAGTCGCTGGCTTCCCACCGCGGCGGCCCGAGTTCGATCCTGGGTCTGGTCAAGTGGGATTTGTGGTGGACAAAGTGGCGCTGTGGCGAGTTTTCTCCGAGTATTTCGGTTTCCCCTGCCAATCTTCATTACACCAAATTCTCCATCATCATAATCGCCCGGGACAGGCTACAATAGGCCAATCAGTGGCCGCCGTGCCGAGTGGACCCAGCTGGACTCCACGCCCCACTACGTGAACTTAATTTTTTTTAAATAAGAGAAATGTTAAAAGACAATGAGAATAAACACGAACAGCTGAGGTAAATATATAAGTAATATATATTATGATGCTCGTGGACTTCAAGCAACAGCATACGAAATGCTAAGAGAACTAAATACAACAGGAAGAGATGAAATCAAATTAAACCTTATATCTAAGTCGAATGGAATATATATAAGGGTTGGCTAAAAAGTAGTGGCAACATTGCTGTAACATGAAAGANATCTACTGCCCTAAGTGTCCATGTTTCAGCCCCATACAGAGCTATGCTCCAAATGTAGCATTTCACTAGTTTCTTCCTCAAATTTAAGTCCAATTTGCTGGTAAAAAGATTCTTCTTCTTGCTAAATGCAGCTTTTGCCATGGCAATCCTGGATTTAATTTCAGAGGTAAATATATAAGTAATATATATTATGATGCTCGTGGACTTCAAGCAACAGCATACGAAATGCTAAGAGAACTAAATACAACAGGAAGAGATGAAATCAAATTAAACCTTATATCTAAGTCGAATGGAATATATATAAGGGTTGGCTAAAAAGTAGTGGCAACATTGCTGTAACATGAAAGACGTGCGTCAGATGGCACTAGTGCCGTCTGTGGCTGATAGCAGAGGTTCAGTTGAAGTAGTGCAGTGAGTGGCTCTGGTTGTGTTTCATTGAGTTACATTGTGCATCATCTTGAAGTGCAGGAGCCCAGTTCAAGCGCCCTAAGAACATGTTTACGAAACAAGAACAACGCTCCTAGATAAAAATTGAAGTTGCACGAGGTCGCAGTGCACAAAACTGTTATCAGGGACTGCGAGAAGCACGTCATGATGCTGCTTTGCCATAATGCACAGTGGCACGGTGGGTGAAACTGTTCCGTGAAGGGAGGGATGCCATTCAGGACAGCCACCGTTCAGGACGACCCCATGTTGACAGCCACACAATTCAGCTTCTTGCTTCTTTGCTGGATGTCGATCGTCGATGGGCTGCGCGGGAGTTAGCTGCTGAGATACGCGTATGTCACAAAACCGTGCTCCACATTCTGCACGATATTCTTGGATACCACAAAATTGCAGCGCGTTGGGTACCCCATACAATGTCCGAGGTGCAACAATGGCACGTTATGCAATTGCACAAGACTTGTTGGACCGGTACCAGAAGGAAGGTGACGACTTCCTTGGAAGGATCGTCACACTGGACAAAACTTTGGCTCGCTCATACAAACGGCACTTGAAGCGACAATCAAATGAATGGAAGCATCCTGGCTCTCCTCATCCAAAGAAAGTGCACTCTACACAGAGTAATGTGAAGGCGATGTTCATTGTGGCATATGACACTGAAGGAGTGATACTGCACCACACTGTACCTCAACGACAGACAGTAAATGCTGTCTACTACTGCAATTTCCTGCCTAATCATCTTCGTCCAGCACTCAGGAGAAAGCGACGACACTTGTTGGCAGCGAACCCCATCATCCTTCATGACAATGCAAGGGCTCATATTGCTGACGCTGTCAAGGATTTTCTTCACCGCTGGCCACGGGAGAGACTGCAACATCTGCCATACTCACCCGATATGAGTCCGTGCGATTATATATTTGCCAAAATGAAAGAACCACTGCGAGGGACACGTTACAACACAAGAGAGGAGATCATTCGTGCCTTAGAGCGGTCACTGCTGGGTATCAACAGAAGTGGACGCAATGATGGTGTACGACGCCTTCCACAAATTTGGCAGAAGGTGGTACACACGGGGGGGCGATTATATTGAAGGAATGTAACTGTATTTACCTCAGGTAATAAAGTCATTTCAGAACTGTAGAGGTGTTGCCACAAATTTTTATCCAACCTATGTATTTCAAACATTTGTGAACAATAAATCCCGAAGTGAAGCCCATTATAAATAGATCAGAACGGGGACCAAGTAACTGTGGAGTAAATGATAAAAGCTATGAACAATAGTAAGAATAAAACAGCACCCGCCCATGGCGGAATAAATTATAACAAATGAAGAACGCAACAACAGGGTTACCTTCACAGATTATTTGATCTGATAATATACACTGCAGGAACGTATATATACCTACAGACTGGTTTTGGGAACTGTAATACCAATATACAAAGAAGAAAACGGAGAGAGTTGAGAAAATTATAGAAGAATTACCCACTGTATTTATTTCCGCTTGCATATTTACACTGGTCAAGTAATTAAAGATTGGCTGCAGGTGATCAAACAAAATATTTTAATGAAGCTCTCATTGTTAAAACTTATTTGCGAACGAGCAGGTGACTGTGGCGCCCATCACCGTGCCCGCGCGGTCTAGGGCGTGAACTGTCTTCGCCCTCTCAAACACTGAGATCGTGGGTTCGATTCTCTTAATTGCAAGAAACGTTTCGGGATAGTTATGTTCCAGAATACACACAACATATGCCTATAGGCCTAACACGATTCAAGCCCTTGTTTAGACAGGCCGTAGGATTTGATGAGACAGTGGAGGGTGTCAGAAGACGGCAAGACTAGAGATAAAAATCACACAAAACCACCCTGCCTCTAGCGGAATTCCAGCCTGGGATCCGAATGCTGGAGAGATTTATAAGGAATTAACGTACGTACATCTTACATATGCAAGCATGACGCGTGTCTTTTCCAAAACTTTATGGTCCCATTCATGCAATTAATGCTAAAATTCTCATTAGAATACTTTCATCCGTAACTTTTTCTAAATAATTCCATTCTACAAGTCCCACTGCTGTCATGTTCGACTGCTGTCGAAGGAGCCTCCATTACCGTATGGTGCGATATTAGACCTTAGTCCACACCAAGCAACAACAGCCTGCGTTTGCGGTGTCATTCCACTTCATTCATTGTGATATGAAAATGCACTCCTGTTGCTTTTTCTTCTTTTCAGAATTTTATATTAAAATTGTACTATTCTAGGAAAAGTGCGAGAAAATTATACGCAGAGAAATGGTTAAGGAAGCTTTTCCTTTCTTCTCATAACTATTAAAACTCTTTCAAGTGACGTAACTCCTACATTTTGTCCGAATATCGGAGTTTAGGAAAGTGATTTCGACGCATGTATAAGGCAGTAGCACTTACATGCAGTAATGACACAGTTGGCTTCCACAGTTAGTACATCTTAATGAACAAAACATCCAGTTGCGTAATATTTAACTTTTCAATGAGTAGCTGCAAATATTCCAATGCCAAGATTTATTTGTGAGCCAGGAAACGTAAACGCGTGATTGAGACGTTAATGTCAGAATCACGTTCTCTTCTTCTGCATCACTGTGCACAACGTTCAATACTTTATACGCGATCTACGGTGCTCTTCCAACGTAATGCTGGCGTAGTATTCCTACTATACTGAGCGGAAGTATCAACAGTCATATCCTGTACGACAAAAGACCGGTCCACTTGTCGGTCAGTTCACAATAACCTACTTCTTCACTAGCAGAACAGAAGGATACAGCAAATTACACACAATCTCGTAAACTGGGGCCGGCACTAAAAGAACGAAGTCTGCTGACGTCACCATAAATTACTTTCTTGGTGAGGTCCTAATGGATGACAAGACGAATTCTGGTGCGTCATGAAATAATTGCAGGACGTAAAAAGGCATGGTGTTGAGGATAGAAAACAGATGTTTTGACGCCAGGAGAGGTGCACCAAACAATTAGGACGCTTTGCAAAACGAAGGAGATAGAAACAGTAGTTAGAAGGGGTCTGTAAAACGATGCAAGAAACACACTGAGAGATGCTATCCAAACAATGATAGTTTCAAGAACCCCTTAGGGTTGATATATTTTAGTTCTTACGCCAGTGACCATAAATAACTACGATGTAATGCTGTGCAGTCTCGAAGAAATTTACCGACGTTTCGGAGGAACATACTGCCCTCATATTGAAGGTCATTGGATAAGTCAAACAAAACGTAAACGGAGCGACTGTATTTGCTACCTGATATATGCTTGGCTCGTTTATTTTACGACCCCCAAGATAGATGAAGTATTTCCTCTGCAATGTAGGTAAATTCCTACCAAATTACACGGCGTCATATCCCAGAACATAGTAATTTTTAGCTTATTGGGATTTCACTGCTGTTGCTCACAACACGGTTGTGAGGAGTATTTCAGGGTCGCCAGTCGCTGCTTCATCATTCGTAAGAAGATACAATTTTCTGCAGAACCGTCAGACTTTCAGTCACATTCAGAACTCATGCAAACAAACCCGCAATTTCCATGTGGACGAGATGGCCATTAGAAATTAAAACAAGAATGGCAAAGATTCTTAAGAAAGGGAACGAACTGTTAACCTACCATAACGTTTAACAGCCATTAATAACTGTGCCGAGGATATGGTAATGCTGTTTCGCTACAGCTGACTGCTGGCCTGGTGGAAATCGTTCACCTCGCGATAAACGTGTGGAGTTGGCAGTGCTCCAGAAAACATAAACACTACGTGTGAAGCACTTCCTCTTCCTTTCCAGCAAACTAAATGTACACTTCCCTACAATAAAACAATATTCACTTTTCAAGTTTCTGTGTTCAACGCCACGGAAATATGCAACACACGTGCATGGCTGATTTCCAGACCCAGCTTGAACTGACGTCAGAATTGGAAGGGGGGGGGAGATTATCCAGCGTCGCATTGCAATGATGGATCGTGAGGGAAGTGGAAAGCAGCGTTGTCTTACCTGAAGACATTCTACCGGCATAGGCTCCAGGGACTGAAGAAATCCGTGACGTCAGTCAGGATAACAGATCCCCGATAGGAATTCCTATCAGGTAATGTTATTACCGACACCTTAACCTGCATTCAAACTTTCTAACACGAGTGGGATGTGGTAAGTATAAGGACGATTCCTGTGTAGATCTGCGGATGAAGAGACCAACCTTTACATTGGTAACATATATTTCGCTTTTGGCAGCTGACATTTCAAAACAAATTCCCACCCATTCCCAAAGTGAGACCAGGTTATGTGACTTGAGTGCTGAGCACTGAAATGTGCCGGACAACTTCTCGGAGTATCAAGCACTCACACTAGCAGTGAGCCCATTGTGAGCCCCTGTTTTCACTATTATCCTTGGTGCTAGAGCCCAAAGATGTCTGAGAGCAGAGCTGAAGACCTTCGTTCCATACTCAGTCAAAGCCGGGCGCTAACGAAGTATGAGGTAGGAGGATTCCTCCTGCTGTTCTCATTCCCAAAGTTCCGTAACATGCAATTGCTTTCTCAATGCACAGTGGCCACTCAATAAATAAACAGACGCACGAAAAGATAAAAAAAATATTTTCGCCAAACTTTTGGAATCCCCCTCCCCTTAATATAACCCCTGATTTTAACTACCTTTACCTGTATAACCATTTTAGTGTATATACATTTATTCATGAATAAAAAAAAGGTAAAGCTGTCCCTGTGCTTAACTAATTAAGCATTATGCCAAAGCACAATAGACCATTGAAGGTCGCAGTGCTAGGGCCAGTTTTATGGCTCACCCCTCATACTCATACTCAAGCACTATGCCATGAAGGCATACTGGAGAGTATACGTATAGATACTCCTTTTCTTGACATCGGCACTAGCTGCAGGTGAGTGGTCAGCTTCACACCCCGGCCGCTTTACCCCGAGGAAAGAGGCCCCGATACCCATTGGATATGGGGTTTGGTAGACCCCAGACCCGGTCTGGACGACGTGGAGAAGAAAAAATTCTTTACCCTACCGGGACTCGAACTCCGACCCCTCGGACGCCCACACCGTAGTCAGTCGCTATACCGACTCATTTAGTCACGAATACCAAGGAAATTAACAACAATAATTCTTTATACATAACCCTCATATAAACTTGTTAGCTTCATAATGGTATATATGAAACCCCTCAAGATAGCCGAAGAGACCATAACATCTCAGGCCAGACATAAATTCTGATGGTCCTCCTAATCTCGCTCCGTGTCTCATGGTACTGAAACAGTACATTATCTCATCGGGTACAAACTGTTACATTTGCTCTGCTCCCGTATAAAATGTCCGCTTTCTTTGTGAAAGCAAAATTCGAACGTTCAATATCGATAATAAAATAAAAATCCGTCATTGCACATGCCCCTGAGCCATCCTCACAAACTGTTTACCTAAGATTTAATGAAATCCTCCCATTTTCTTTCCGATCTTCCATGATATTTTCAATAGGCTTCCCCACTAAAATGTGCAAGTACGTGTATTTCTTCTATCCATCCTAGACGCATACACAGCTCATTGCAGCTTTACAGGTTTCACTGTCTCGCAGCCTACACATCAGAGAAGTTATATTCTACCCTTCTTAGTGCAGATACTTCCTTATGGATTCTTTTTTTGTTATTTGTAGTGTATGTTGTTCCCTCGAAGTGATACAAACTCATGAAACTGTTACAAAGATCACAACCAAAAAAACATTAGTTAAGAGCTTCAGCCCAGGCAAAACACAATACGAATGTGGCTTTCAATTGCTCCGGCTACCGTAACTCTGTGGACTTGATAATTTCAAATATCATATAATAGGCGTATTTGGGTTTTAATGCGGCATATTAGACATAACAACTCGAATAATGAAACTGACGGAAACTTCTCTTCTGCTGAAGGAACGATCCTTAACGCACAGCGCAGAAGCAAACTTAATGGTATTCAAATGAGACACAGGCGACTCGGGGTCTTCCGCGGACGTGCAACAAGATCTCAGAAATGTCTGACATTGAGAAGAAAACACACCCTCTGAACAATAGAAGAGAAAGCAAAGCAGAGTAGGAAGAGGGGGACAATGCCCATGTTCTTATTTTGTTAAAACTGATTCTTCATTCCACAGCGAGAAAACAAAATGGGAAGTAGAACAGAAAACGTATTTAACATAATCGCACTGGAACTGTGCACTTCAGTCTGGAGTACACAGAAGTTTCGAAGTGACGTGAAGCTGTGATGTTCACTTACTGGAGATAAAAAATCCATTTTCAGCAAAGAAAACAACAGAAGAGACACTACAGTTCGGGTCGCCTTTCCTTCGCATTTACTTTAAATGTATAATGAACCAAAGCAGAGCAAAGTTTCAAATAAACATTACATATTATTTCCGACATAGTCTGCTTGCACCTTCTCTCACTGTTTCTTCGATTGCAGATTTTCTTGTTTTTCCTTCTACCCTGAAGATTGAGGCGATACGTTCCTCCGAAACGTCGGTTAACACATCTACACGGTGCCACATCCCAAAAGACTGCTTTCTTCAAACATTACGAGTACATAGTTTGACGACATATATACTTCGTATCATTCAGCAATTTTTACAGGACACGTGACATCTGAAATTTTTGTTTCCACATAATTTAGTGTAAAACTATATGAAATGATTACACATACTGAACTCACGTGCACCTAAACTATATCTCCCAGCAACTTAGTGTAAGCCTTCGGTACCAGCTATAGAGAACACCAGTCCGCTGAGGCGTCTGGAAACCGAAACTTTGAGCATGCTCGCTTGCTATTCGAACAAAACAGAACGTAAACGTGGGTCCGACAATGGAATAAGGACGTTTTCCATATGTTTTCTCTGAGATCTTCTATTCCTCAATTGACACGATATTTACTTATTACTTACACAAAGCGAAACAATTGAGATATGGTATATCTTATCATTTAATATGGATTCCTTTGTAATATACTCGTACAGCAAGACACTGAGAACAGAGTCTAGCAGTGCCAGTAATGAAAACCAACTGCGTCGTCTTCCCAACACCCACTGCATGCTAGTTCATTCCTGCTGCTCCCTCTGGAGCCGTTTCATTTCTGTTTCTTTAATCTTATAGACAGTCGGTAGAACTCCTTGGACGGGGGATCAGCCCGTCGCAAGGCTGCAATTTACACAGGGGAACACGAACACAGAATAAATGCATACCGACATCCAAGCCTCGAGTGCGATTCGAACCCACGATCCCAGCGTTTGTGAGAAGATATTTTATGCCTAAGGCGCGTTCAGACTTGATCCAACTTGCTCATTATATTTAAAAAGTAAAGTTGTCCCTGTGCTTAACTAATTAAGCACTATGCCATGAAAGCGTATGGGAGAGTGGATGTATAGACCCATATTTCTTGACCTCAGCACTAGTTGGAGGTGAGTTGTGAGCTTCACGCCCGGGCCGCTTTACCACTGAGGAAATAGCCCCAGGTACCCACTGGATAGGAGGCTCGGTGAGTCCCAGAGCTGGTCTGGATGACATGGAGAAGAGAAAATTCTGACCTTACAAGGACTTGAACTCCGGCCCCTTGGTCGTCCAGCCCGTAGCCAGTCGCTGTACCGACTATGCTACCCCGGCTCTCGCTCATACACATAGTCACAAACTGTACGCGCTTTGGGGAAGCAACAAAACCAATCTTGCCGATCGAAAACATTGTGAAACCGCATCCATATTGCAACGAAGGATCTGAATTCCGTTACGGGCAAGGATAGTTTGCTGTGCTGTGCCTTACAGGAGGAAAGCATGTCCCATAAGCACTAACCGTTAGGATGGTGCATTTCAGGGTTCCCAAGGCAGCACCAGATTTATTGACTTTCTCCGCATAAAAGTATTTCTTTTTCAAAAACGATCGCATTAATGAGGAAAGTAATAGATTGCACACTGTTTAACAGCTTCCGCTGAAAAGGAACGTGGTCACTGTACCGGATGGCTACTTTACTGTGATTTCACGTAAAATAACAAATTTTCGCACTTCTTGCGCAACAGTATATCAGTATCTGCCTCTTTATGGAATAAGAATAATTCTGTCACAAACCAATGGGTACCGGGGGCTCTTTCCCCGGAGGTAAAGCGGCCGGGGCGTGAAGCTCACCACTCGCCTCCGACTAGTGCCGAGGTAAAGAAAACGTGGGTCTATAAATCGAATCCCCCATGCGTCTTCATGGCGTACTACTTAATTTGTTAAGCACAAGGACAACTTTACGTTTTACCTTTACCATAAACCGACATTCTAAGCTCTGTACCACTGCAAGCAGTAGCGTCTCTCACTTAAACTTGGGATGTGTCTGGTTTGAATTTGGGCTCGGACGCCGACTATCCTCACTTCAGAATAGTGGCTTAAATATGTCACAATCACATCTTCCCACGTCTCGTCAATTTTTATTCAATGTCATCCAACCAGTCGACGCTACATGGTCCGAGTTACTCACAAGGTCGCTAAATTATAAGAAAAAGTCATGCAAGAGTTTGTATTAGAGAGCATATAAGGTTTGAAGTAAAACATCCTCAAAGTCCAAGTCACATTGCGACTGTCTGTCTATCTTGGTGTCGAGCCCCAGCTGGGGCTCATGACCAGATTTTTTTTTCTTTTTTCTTATATGAAAGTTACTGTCCTGTTCCTTTGGGTCGCCCTCTCTGACGAGAGGTCGGGTCTGTCATTTGTCAGTCATAGTCTGTGTTAGTAGTAAGTCCATTGTCAGTATTTACATATATTTACAAATTTAATCTTAATTCCTATTTCTATGTACAATATATACAAGGCCTCTGTCAATCCAGGCTCGGTACAGCAGATTATGCCCTATTTCTACTAGTATTAGCTACCGCAGTAGCCTAGTCACTTGAACGGTCGTATGCCTGACCGCCGTCTAGTTTAAGCCTCTTATACTTTCTGTGTCGGGCTTCGCCTTGTCCGATGTTGCGAACATTCTCATTTTCATGATTCTGTATGACTTCTGCTTGTTTCCTGTATAATTTTGTTATATAATCATATACGTATGGAATTTTGAATGTCATGTGCAAATCGCGGGCCGGTGTGCGCCTTGGAAAATTGCCAATGGTGCGGAGAACCTAGTTTTGCAGGCGCTGCAATTTCACTAGATGGGTGTCTGCCGCAAACTCCTAGGCGGGACTAGCATAAGTCATTACAGATCTAATAAGAGCTTTATGGAGGGTCAATTTAATGTTAGCGTTCAATCGCTCACTTTTGAAAAGTGAGCGATTGAATGTTCTGAAGGCCTTGGCTTCGATCATTTCTATGTGTAATCTCCATGTCATTCTCTTATCGAAGATTACACCTAGATATTTTGCACTATATACAAATGGAATATTTCGCCCATTTAGAGTAAGACAAGACGCAGGCGTTCGACGACTATAAAACATCCCCGTACAATGGTGACAATAATAAAGGAAACATTTTTAACTTGCTGCAGTCATGTGTTCAACGCTAATTCGATAGTACATTATGCAAATTAATAAAGTCTTATAACAGCCAACACAGTGTTTGCACAGAAAATACGAGAAAAACTCTAATCGTGTGATATCTAAATGCATTCATTAGGATTTAAATTAAACTACTGACCCAGATGTGCGCTTATTGCTGATGGAAATCTTGCAGCAAAGAAAAACAGATTTAATTTGCGCATCATTATATGCATTATCTAACTGATTATTGGTTCAACTCGCATTGATGACTTCAGTGATCTCATTCATGTAACTGGTTGCTATATCTTTCATCCAGTGCAATATTCGGGTCAATTCCTGAATTCTACGTACGTATTAAATCACGTCAACTTCATCTTTCCAACAAAACGTACTTAAACTATTAGAATCCATGGGTAGCGTAAAGAACCACATGGGCCTGCACGAAACAAATGAGTGAGGCGCTCCGAGGGCGCATTTACTACTGAGACACTTTACACGTACTATTGCTATTAAAGCAAGAAGCAACACTTCTGAGCGAAGTTGTGTCCCCACTTTCACAGATACTAACGATAGTGCAGCCTGACAACCTCCTAATTCCAAGTAGGAATGCAGTTTTCAGCTACCTGCTTTTGCTGCAACTGAATTCACCAAAAGGTAAATCTGTCCCTGTAACAGGCCGTGAAGTCCCATATGGTTGTGGGATGTCAAGGCTCTCACATCTTCAGGGCAACCGGCACACAGATGGAGATAAGGTTGTCAGCCTTACGCGCCGGCCGCACTTTACCTCCCATGGTTATTGTGCGGCTGGAAGGATGACTTCATCGAGACACGAGAACCCGCGACCTTCCGGCTTGTCCCATAGCGCCTCAACCAACTACGCGACTGAATTCACCCAGGACTTCTGAATACTTCATGGCAAAATTCTCAACTGAAAGAATGGCCAATCACGATAGATATCCTTCGTAGGAAAGTCTCTGTTACTGCCAGCCTCTGAAAAGCCCATTCAAGCGGACGCAGTATTCATAGAAATAATCAGATGGTTCACACCAGAATAAAGACATGATGGTACGCTTCACTTGAGCTTCCGCGAAAAATACTCTTGAACATAGCGCGTACGTTTAAAATACGCGAAGGAATTACTGCGGTAACCGCCACTCTCTTTACAGTCTGTAGCAATCAACACTGATACCTTCACCAAATCCTGGCAACGTTTCGAAGTCGTACTTCGGCTTCCTTTCGGTTTGGTACTTCACAAACTAAACTAAATTTATCAACACATTTAGTAAATTATTCAAACCGGGTTTGAACTTGTTTTAATTTCATTAATCGATAAGTTTAAATATATTATGAGAAACAGTCTCTGAATCTGTTATAAATTCATCAGGATTATCGTAATCCAACGCCTTTTTCTGCGTCTCTTTCGCGTGTCTGAGTACCACATCTACTTCTTGCATATTCAGTGAAACGGAGCTTAATTATACTGTTCAAGCGAAACACAGAATTGCTGAATACGTGTCACGATGTTATGTAAATGAGTATTAACAACTTGTCTAAGTTGACTTAACTCTATTAACATGACAGAGAACTTCGTTCCATATGTTCAGTGACAGTACACATTCGAGAGTTGCTATTTCGTTGAGAACTCACTGACCTCACTCAGAGTTGCAGTGTCATCACATGTCACGAAGATTTTCAGTGGCTTCACAAGTATCTTCAAAACGAAGTCTTATATTTAACCGTGTTTCCGTATTTCTCTAAGGCCCAGCGTTTCTCAAACTATGGTCCGCGGACCACAAGTGGTCCTCGAGGTGTGCCCTTGTGGTCCTTCAAAAAAGACAGAAGAAAAATAAAATTCAAATGAATTGCGTATCACACTATAGCTGGATATCTGAGAGTTTGGAAATTACACATGACAATCCTCTTTCACTTTCTCCCAGTACTGACATTTTATGAAACTTACTACCCTACCCGCCTACCGACTACCCACTCTACTCTCAGCAACAGAAGCGGGATTTAAAGGGCTGTGCCCGTGGCGCCTCTAGCCATCCCTTCCCTGCACATCTGCCGCCGCGCCTGTAACCAGCCAGGGCCCACCCGAATTCATAACAAAG
>NW_019735580.1:17706-106601 GCF_002891405.2 Cryptotermes secundus | reverse complement strand
GCGAAATTCAAACGGCACTTAGAGATGAAACACGCTAGTGTAAAAGCAAACGTGTCGAATTTTTCAACGATGTGTTGAAAAAATGAATAAAGAAATTAACGTTGTTTCTAATGTAGGTTCAGCAACTAAGAAGGCCTTAGAAACTTCCTATATTACAAGTCTTCATATCACGAAGAGCGGNCTCAGGGCATGGATGTTTGTGTGCGTTTCTCTGTGTTTGCGTATAGGTAGAGGCCTTGCGACGAGCAGATCACCCGCCCAAGGAGTCCTACCGAATGCGTAATATCTAGAAAAACAGAAGTGAACGGAGAAGTTCATGGAGGTAGGCCTAGGCCCACTGGGGCTGTAGTGCCAAGGGGAAAAAAAAATATAACAAGAGTTATTTTGAACTTGGATTTACTTTGTGTGGCAATGAGAGGGAACCAAAACCTCGGTGCGCTGTTTGTTACGAAGTGCTTTCAAATGAGTGTATGAAACCTGCGAAATTCAAACGGCACTTAGAGATGAAACACGCTAGTGTAAAAGCAAACGTGTCGAATTTTTCAACGATGTGTTGAAAAAATGAATAAAGAAATTAACGTTGTTTCTAATGTAGGTTCAGCAACTAAGAAGGCCTTAGAAACTTCCTATATTACAAGTCTTCATATCACGAAGAGCGGCTCACCTCATTCTGTAGGTGAGAACTTAATACTTCCAGTTGCAAAAGATATATTAGCGTCCACTGTTTATCTTCCGTCAAAATTGCAACACTTCAACACTACATGTTTCGGCCTCAACATGTAGTGTTGAAGTGTAGAATGTAAAAGTGTTGCAATTTTGACGAAGATAAACAGTGGACGCTAATTTGAACAACTGCAACGGGATGCTGCTGAAATACAGAAGCAAAAGATATAGTTAAAACAACGTTTAGTGAAAAATTATCTAAGGACATTGATTTAATACAACTCTCAAACGATACAGTTACACGCCGAATCAATGACATGGCTAATAACGTAGAATCTGAACTTATCGGTAGAATAAAAGAAAGTCTATTTTATTCACTTCAGATAGACGAGACAACAGACGTTTCGAATGATGCGCAGTTGATTTGTTATATCAGGTACGAGTTTAACAATGCCATTCATGAAGATATGTTATTTTCAAAGACTTTGCCAACTCGTACAACGGGAGAACAAATTTTTGAAGTTCTTAATTAATGCATGAAAGAGCATGAAATTGATTGGAAAAGATGTGTAGGTTTTTGTTCGGATGGGGCTCGTGCGCTCACCGGTAGGCATAGTGGCGTTGTAGCTAAAGTCAGAAATATGGCTCCTGATGTTACCTGGACCTACTGTTTCATTCACAGGGAAGCCTTGGCGGCCAAAGGCATGCCATCTAAATTCAAAACCGTGTTAGGAGACAGCATTAAGGCAAGGCCTCTGAATAGCAGAATATTTTCATTACTTGGTGAAAACATGGGTAGCGAGCACAAACAGCTTCTTCTTCATTCTGAAGTTTGCTGGCTTTCACGGGGTAAGGTACTCACAAGGCTCTTTGAATTAAGACAGGAAGTCCTGTTATTTGTAAACGAAATTAACGAAGATTTTGCGTAATTTCTTGCCGATGACATGTGGCTAAGTATATTGGCATATCTTTCAGATGTATTCTCAGAACTAACCGAACTAAATCTCTCTCTACAAGGTAATTGTTTGACTGTTCTCAATGCCCATGATAAAATAAAGGGGTTTGAGAGGAAACGTGGTTTGTGGGTCCGTTGTGTAAAACAGAGGAATTTTTCACCATTTCCAACCCTAGAGTCTCTTTTAGTTGAAAATGATCTCGTTATTGAAAAAGAAATATGCAGTGACATATGTTCGCATCTCGAAACTCTGAGATCACAATTTGAAACATATTTTCCAAGTAAATATGACGAATTTTCATGGGTTCGTGATCCTTTCCATTGCAATATTGAAAATAACAAACTTTCATTGAACGAAAGAGAACAGTTATTTGACCTCTCAAATGACGCCGGACTTCAAATGAAATTCCAAGCAGAAGATACGGTTAATTTCTGGACCTCATCACCAGTGAAATGAGAATATAGTGAACTGTGCATCGGCGCTTCAAAGATTATAATTCAGTTTGCTTCTACGTATCTGTGTGAGAAGGGTTTTCATCACTAACTCAAATAAAAACAAAGTACCGAAATTGACTCGATGCATGTGACGATCTCCGACTTAAGCTTACCAGCTACATCCAAATATAGAACAACTGTGCAAGAATCGGCAGGCTCACCCATCTCATTAATGTGAGTACCAACATTTATTTACTTTTTAGCTAATTAGTTAAAGATTATCCAAATGCTAATAGCCTTGAATTATTAAAAAACGAATATGAATTCTCTTCTATTTACTTAATTACTTAATACTATTACAAAATTAATTGAATTAAATTAATTTTAATTAATTCTATTTTGAAACATAAGTATACTGGTATTAAAATATGCTAAAAAATGATAAATTTGCTTTAGAAGGGAACAAGAGTAGGGCGGTCTGCAGAACTGGTTTGACTTATAAAAGTGGTCCCAACTTCAGAAAAGTTAGAGAAACGCTGCTCTAACCAATAAAGTGATGTTCTGAAATTATGTGACCTTTCTGTGACCACTTACATTATCACCATATAACATACTTCTGTCGTACGTGACCATCAGACATTTCTATTACAATTATGTAAGTTGCGACACTGCATATGCTCAAGTAACTGCTATCCAAAATTACCGAGAGCATATAAATTATACCAATTTACAGAAGTGCATAAAAGTACCCGACGATGGCCGCGAACGAGCGAACAGGTTGTACAACGTGACAGTGTAAATGTTAGTAAGAATCACGCAATTTCAGAAAATCATGAAAATTATCGCATAGACGACAGGAACAGTGTTAACCATATGAAACAAAACGCAGCAAACAGAATTATGGAATCTTACAGCTTTGATACTAGCTACTCTGCAAGCCCATCAAGTTTCAGAAAAGAGGTATGAAAGTTAATGAAATTCTTAGAATCTCTGCACAGATTGTTTGTCTTTGTCACTGTGAGAGCCATAAGGTGCGGACAGAGCCCTGGTACTGACGGCTACTGTGCCTGTTTTCACTCCAACCGTAACCATGGCCACTGCAGCCGTTAAACTGACAAGATCCCATTCGGAACATCCCTTTTCCCATATCAATGTGTAACAATGGTGGTCGATAGTGCAAGGTAGCAGTGTGGCAAAATGCTTTGGTGTCATTAAACTTATCGGCCGATTTTGTATTTCGTGGCTTAAAGAGTGATCAAGGAATTGCTAGCGCAGTGTGCGGCACATTTACACAACAGTATTACCAAATCCACAACATTTTCTGAATGTTGGCCTGCATCTAAGGATAACATTTTTCTGACACTCTAAACCTCTAAACATTTATTTTATGACAACAATTTTGTAAGTCTTATCAATCTTTCCAACGAATCGTGTTTTCTGGCTTTCCGAATTAGCACCTGGTCCACATAATCTACGGTTTTCCTTTCCAATGAGTAACATCTGTTCCAGCTCAAGTCATTTCAATATGCACTCTACGACTTCTGCTATTTCGATATATTTTAAAACAATGGCGTGGTGCTTCATTAATTAAAACTACCCAGGAATAACTCTACCTTAACATTTAAGACAATGCCTATGTGTTTCACGACATTATACAAAATTAAACACAGTCCTAACATTTTGAGTAAACCAAATATCGTCTTTTCTCTTTTCTTCACACATTTATAATTATACTGCAGTGTAAATTAAGAAAGCGTCACGAGACGTAGGCCTACTTGTATGTATTCTTGGGATTTTTAGAACCTGACGAACTGTTGGAAAAACCATATAGCAAGCTGTGTGAGAATTCGTGAAGTTCTTTTACCTTCCGAAACAAGGTACGTCACACCTTGAGCAGGCAAATTTATATAAGAAATTTCTGTGCGTATGTAAGAATTACGAATATGCTGAAAATATAATCTGGTAACTTAAGTACATAAGCAAATATTTGGTGTCTGTGACGAGTTTGCTGTCCCCGTTATACTCCATCACGTCCTCTGTACCAACGAATATGAAATTAATATTCTTTACATTTTATTAGGAATGTTACATTAAGTTGAAATGCAAGATCCATTGGCATTCGAATGAAAATGATCAAAATAATTTTTTTTATTTCATTTCTACACATTTCAAGGAATATTGCCCTCCTCTGACAGTTCAAACGTTGCTTTCGCATTTCTGACGATGGTCGACAAGATTATTTTTTTCTAAGATGCAACGTCGCTGTCTTGTTTAGTCACGTTAAACAAAACAATGATCTTCACAGTCACAGCCGTGACAACTTGATGTCTCACACAGTCAATGGTTCACAGCTATTTCAAACGCGACAGTGCCAGATGGCGTTGTGATTACTGAAAGGCATATGGGCTCAGTGTGCTAACGGGAATCCAAACGTGAAACTACAAATTCTTCTAAGACTGAAAAAAGGTGTTTTCTGCTTCTGAAGAAGAGAAAATGGCGACACAATTACAACTGATGGAGGGAGGACTGTTTAGATCAACAAAGAAAGCACTGACAAATCTTGCTTTCCAGTTAGTACAGAATAATGGCAAACATCATCCTCTTGCCAAAGATAAGTGCCGCAGGTACGGGTTGGTTTTGCGGCTTTGTGAGCAGACTTGATTTATCTCTGAAGAAAAAGGACCCAACTTCTACGGGCTCTGCAGTGGGGTTCAAAAAGGTTACTGCAGCCAAGTTCCAATAATACAAAAGCAAAGCTGTCTTGTGTTTTATTAGGCACCACGTCTTGAAGAAGCAAAATAGTTATGGAGGTACACCTCCAAGCATATTTAACCTCAGGACTAGATGGAGATAACTGGTCAATCTCACGCCCCGGCCGCCTTACCTCGGCGGAAAGAGCTCCCTGTACCCACTGGACAGGAGTCTCAGTAGACTTGAGAGCCAGTAAGGACACCGGAGAAAACAAACATCTCTTGCCCCGCCCGGAATCGAAATAGGATTTTTCAGTTGTCTAGCTCTTAGCAAAGTCGCTATACCGATTAAACTATTCTGGTTTCATTTCAACAAGGTCAAAATCAAAATCCAGTAGTTTGGGGCACTGCCTTGGGCAGAACGAGGGGTTACTACAACTGTACGCATATGCCACGGAAGTGCATGGATACAAGGAAAATATTCATGTCTTGGTTTAAACGTTTTATAGTTTAATCGTGCTTCCAAGGATAATTATATTCTATTACTGTTTGTCGGACAACATTCGCAAACAAGAAAAGCATTCAGCCAATAGAACTTGCGCGTGAAAATGGGGTGCTTCCGGCCACTCCGCACCTGCCGTCTACAGCTGCAACTCAGCACTACGCAACAGCGCGGAAACAATTACAGCCTCATCCAAGGCGTAATGCTACTCCATTCATTTGATGAACATGTCGGTGCAGCCTTCATTCAAGTCCGCAACAAAAACAGCGGCTATAAATGGATTCAAGTGATTGCAAATGACGACTGAGCAACTTCAGCTGGTTCCAGCTCTGATGATGAAACCCGAGTGTCAACCCAATGGCCACCGTGGCCTCTGAAGAGAACAGCAGTGGAAGTACGAGGATGCTGAATACACCTACAGCTCCTCAGTCTACTCCAGCATCGGTTTCAACAAGACTTCTCCTCCAAGAATTTTCCAGTACACGTTGGACCATCCAGCACGACGGAGACACGTGGCCTTGGAACAGCGAATCCCACATCTCCCAACAGCAACAAACTGAACTGTCCGTGTTTGACAAGAACTACATTTTATTGCATATCTTCAAAACTTGCCTATGCTACTGATAAGGTGTATCTACCTTCGCCACATTTCTTTTTATATTAATTCTATCAGACAATAATTTCTAGGAAAACCTAAGCCTAAGTTCCACGTAATATTCAATTAATATGGCGAGGCTGTTAATCACTGAAAATTAATAATTACACAATTTCGTGATAAATTCTTCTGTTTTACATTCCACAGAACGTTACCAAATTTGCACTTCTTTGAGCTCCACTGCCACAAATAATTTCGAAGTCCCAACATTAAGTGACTAGCATCAGACGTTGGTACGCTCACCGCTAGCAATAGCACGACACTGTGGTAGTCCCCAGTATCACCAAACACGGAACCTTTAATTATCAGTATGGACTGTCACACGGACACATAATATCGTGATGCGCAACGAGACACACGCTAAAACAAAGCTAACGTCGAACGGGGAAACGAATATAAACCGTTATATGTCCACAAGTACCTAAACAGCTGTGAATTAATGAATTTCACACAACGTTCTGCTGTGATAGATTTTCTTAATATCCCTTAATTTCGAAAGGTAACGTTCTGGCAGACTGAAACACAGGGAGAGGGAACCACGACAAGCCTGGGGCACTGGAGGCTTTCTCTATTGTTTCATTATTCATAAAGGTACAACACTGCGCAAAATATGAACAACCAGTCGCTGTCCGTGCGAGGTCGCAGACTCGAAAAATACACTGTATATGAATATGACAATACTGGAAAGGGAAGCTTCATAGCCAGTAACGGTGGTCGTGCTGTTTAAAATGCTCTCAAACTTAGGCCTCAGCAGTATATTCGAACCCCAATCAGGAAAGTGGTAAGTTATTCGAACCGCTATGTTGGTATTTATGACACAAGCCGAAGAAGGACGGTGAAGATGAAGCACATATTTTTAGGATTTGCTTCCCTAACACGTTATTTACGGGGGCACGCGGTAGCGTACTTGATTAAGGCACTATGCGAAAAGCCGGAAGGTCGAAGGTTCGATTTCCGATGGGGTGGAGTCGACTCAAGAATGACAAACTTACCGCCATCTGTGTCTATAGAAAATGTGGGAGCCTCGACGTCTCAAAACCCTATGGGCCTTCACGGCTTGTTACAGGGATAGCTTTACCTCACCTTTAACACCTAACTTCAATATGTCCTCGCAAATTAGTTAAAATCGTCAACTTTATATCGAATGTCATGATCGAGCAGTAAGTAGTACTGAGTATTCCGGGGATCCCGGGTTCGATTTTCGCGTTAAATGGTTTTCTCTTGAGTCAATCGAGGCAAATACAGAGAACTCTTCCTTCATCACCATTTCATGTGCATAATGTATAATGATCTTACCGTTCGGAGTTGTGTAACGAATATAGCAGAAAAAAGGTCGTGAAGTAAAGCGAACTCCGGATAAATGAACGTGATCATGTACGTGTAAATAGCGACTACATGTTCTTGCTACAATTTAAGTGGCTGCGTTAAAGTTTATCTTTCTATGTTTTACTGAGTGTGCCTTTCCCGCCCTATACTTTTTAATTTGTAATGATAAATGCTTCTTGGCAACCAATTTCCTTCCATTCTCTTCACAGGAAGAAGCCAATTCAGCTGTTTTACAGCGTAGTGCCTATGGATGTCTGGCAGCACTTGTCTACGTTAAAATGAGGAAGTGCAGGGCAGTGACATCTTTCAGCAAGAAATCATCCCTTCGGGCAGCAAAGCCGCTGCAAGAGAGAGTTGCCACATAAAGAATGGTGATTTAGTCGTCATTTATTAAGCAGGAAGTAGTCATCGGTACTCTTTTCATTTCTACGAGAAGAGATGGTCAGTAATACTCAGTCGCAGTGTGGCCATGTTAACCAAGAAGCAGTATCACTAAACTGGCATCGCTAGAACAATGTCGGTGTACAAAGGCAAAGCTATCGCTGTTCCCAAGCGATGAAGCGTATACAGCGCTTAACAGTCAGGATTCCGTGTGCTACAGGCATTATATTGACATAATGATCAGCTTAAAGCTTTGTCCGCCTTTGCCTCAGTGAAGAACTCACAGGTCCCCATTGCGTACGAGACCGGTGAACTCCACGTCCCTTCTGGATATAGGAGTGAAGAGAAAGAAAAAGCCTTATCCCTACATGAAATCGAAACCAGTCCGTACTACCTGTAGCAAGTCTGGGGCTGAAACATGCACCGAAGATGCTTCGAGTCCCCCATATAGCAAGACCTGCCTGGACTGAATCTATCTGACACAACTGAGAAGTTTCAAGACTAGGTTTCCGAATCACACAAGCTGGATGACTCCTTCCCTGGAATGCCGGACCATCACAACGGCTCTGACGCAAGAGGAAGGGGAAAAACGCCAATGCCCGGAACGGGATTCGAACTCGAGGACCGTGCGTGTTCAAACTACCGTGCCACAGCTGTAGACCCTGCATTAGAAGCACTGCAAGCATGGTAACGAACACGGATACACTCGTTTCGTCATCTCCACAACACGTGTTATGTCCCTTTGTGAAAGTGTTGCTGCCCCCACAACAGCTTGCTTTCAAAACGGCCATTGTTAGGAGTGATCCGAAACGCATGTCATAAATCACATATTAATTTCAAATCTTCCAATCTGCCCCAAACTACTACACCTATTTCCATCAAATCTCGTATACTGAGACTACACTGAATGTTAGCTATCTGCTTTGATACTGGTTTAGTCTATCTCATTTTTAGGGCCATTTTACGTAAGAAGCTAGACAAAATTTTATACAGGAACATGGAAGTTCCACTCACACTAATTAATATTAAGAGCCTAAATGAACTATTACGTGAATATTTTGAGTCCTTCGACTTTCCTGGTAACAATTTATATGTCATACGACATTGAATAGGCATCCATAAGATATCTGTGCTATGTGCGATGCAGTGTTGCAATAAATTCAATGACTTCAAGGCACTGCTAATACAATACAACTGCTGTTCAAAATGTTGTCTAGCATCCTGCTACAGCCCCATCATGCACCTCTCCTCCACTGGACTGCAACACACTGAAGCTAAGTATACAGACGACAGAGGTCACTTGTGACTTATTTATGAAGCTATAAAAATTAAAAGCATAAAGATTCATGAAGATTATGAACATAGGTCATACATATAGACACATACGTAACATAACACTATAACACTACATTAGATGCACAACAACTCTACAATAATATATGATTTGGTATTCCTTGCCAGACATACTGAGAATATTTCAGGTGCTGACAAGCGAAAAAGGTTGAGAAACGCTGGTTTTCCCTAACACAACATTTGTTGGTTTACCTCACTACTGGGCAGACACACTTTCTTAACAACTGTTCACACTCGATCTCTTTGTCATAATCGATAAACTGCTTAAAACAGAGCTAATTCGTTTCATTTTTAAAGCGAAATTCAAATAGGCCCATTTCTACACTCTAGCCATGTCGCTTCATAAGCAAACATATCTGGCACTGATACACTAGTCAAGTTATCATTAAACTGGGGCTTCCGTCTTGAGAATCTGTGATAGTGGTGAGTCACACGCCCAACAGTGCTGACCGCAGGGGTTCGCAAACATATTCCATCTTTAAAAATGTCTTCTAGTTTCATAACACAAAGTCTTTACCCGCTAATAGCTTTCGCAACAAAAGTCGAACGGTTTACACTAACATTCAAAATCCAAATACATTCTTTGTGATTCTGCAAACCTCTTTGTTTGCGAATGGCCTTTATTGCACACATAACAATTGCTGACTACTTTAATCACCAATTAATGCAGAGAGATAAATTATATTTTACTGTCGTTTCGAATAGGATAACTCATGCAAAAATACTTTTACACTGACGTTTCTCAAACTGGGTTACCGGTACCCCTGGAGGTAACAAGGCAGCCTGCTAGATGTAATCTCACTGCACATCCTTATCTGTGGGTGCCATTTTTGTTGTGAATACACTAAGAATACGTTTATACATATTACACATATAAAAGCAGGTATGGTTCAATTACATTATAAGGGCAATAAAAATGCGTTTTGCGTATTATAACTGCTTTCCCTTGGGGCCCAGACATTGGTATATCTCTTTCAGCGGGTGCTTAACACATATTTAAAAACAACTGGATTATAGGCTGTCGCACATTCTAGAAAACTGGTCAATTCCACTTAAGAATTGTGTAGCAGGGATTGTCCTGCTTGCTCAAATTACTAGTCAGTTTTATTTTCTTTCTTGTAAATTGGTACAATAATAGACACCTTCCACTTATCAAGCAACTTTTCCCTTATTTCAAATAGAATTAATGAGTTAATAAACCTCAGACCGTAATGTTTCGCCTCCTGCTTGAAGCAGTTCTGCTGGAATGTGAGCACTACCTGACGATTTATATCTTTCAACATTCCAATAACAATTTCAGCTTCGAAATGACAAGATAAACAACATATAGATACCACAAAAGCAAACAGTAAACTATCTAGGCCTACACTTGGATGCTAAACTGACATGGAAACAACATCTCGCAAAAAAGAAAAAACAAATAAACATCAAGACAATGGAGCTACAGTGGTTACTGGGAAGAAATTCACGACTATCTATAGACAACAAACTTCTAATATATAAAACAAATATAAAACCAATATGGACATATGGACTAGAATTATGGGGCTGATCAACTAAATCAAATGTTGCAATCATACAAAGATCTCAATCCAAGATACTCTGTCAAATTGTTAATGCTCCCTGGTACGTAACAAATCATACACTACATACAGATCTACAGGTACCAACCGTGCAGGAAGCAATACGCAAGAAAGCCATCACACATCATAACTCCATAGAAAACCACCCCATTCAGCTCATGGAACAACTCCTGGAACCAGTAAGCAACAAAAGACTCAAAAAACTGTGGTCAAGTTTACTACTCTTAAGTTAATGTATAGATACTAATTATAGATTATACAGGTGATTTCGCTGGATATCAACCTGTTCACGCCACTAGTCATTAGTATATCTAATGAGTAATCAGCACTTTAGCTTATAGAATTGTGTAATATTCTGATTGCTAAAATTTAAACAAATAAATTTAAAAAAAATGACAATAATCAGGTACTAACGGCTCAGCTGTATGTATTTCTACCTGCCCAACACCACTGACCCTATCTACATTCAATAACAGAGTAGTAGTTCTTCCACCTATTCAAAATGTTGTGGGAATCTGCAAGCAGATCACAATTCTCATCCTTCACTAGGCTACCTATTGGTTCGTAACGGTTGGTAACCCCTCTTAAAGTCATTTATTCCTCTATATAGGTCTCTAATGGTCTTGTTCTTACTGTTCGTTGCAAGCTCATTAATTTTGTCTTTCAGATATTCCCTTTTTTTGTTCCTGAAATGCCTGTGGGTTTCACATCTTTCAGATTATCCCCATTTAACTCACTTGGAACCTGTAACCATTGCAATTTGGTTTGTTTCCTCTGCCCTAAACATTCTGAGCATTCTTCGTCGAACCACGGCTCATGCTTCTTCATTTCATAATAACCTAGACTCTCTTTGGCTGAAATGTTGATATTCTCTCTAATAGTTTCCCAAGGCCGCGCCATAGCTCAAGCGGTTAGTCGCTGGATTCTCACCGCGGCGGCCCGGGTTCGATCCCGGGTCTGGTCAAGTGGGATTTGTGGTGGACAAAGTGGTGCTGGGGCAGGTTTTCTCCGAGTACTTCGATTTCCCCTGCCAATCTTCATTCCACCAATTGCTCCACAATCACCCTCACCTATCACCTGGGGCTGGTACAATAGGCCAGAAGTGGCCGCAGTACAAGGGACTTAGTCCCACCCCACTAGCAATAAAAAAATAATAGTTTCCAAATCTCTATTAATATCCATATCATGAACAAAGTTTTCCAAAGCCGCGAACCTATTTGAGATTTCAACACGATACTGCTCTTTACCCTCTACCTCATTTAATTTCTTGAGATTGAACCCCTCCCACATGAACTCTGTGTGTTGTGTGTTTGCTCACTGCCAGTCTTTCCCTAACCTTTGCCACCACGAGGTAGTGGTCGGTATCACAGTCTGCTGCCCTGGATGATCAGACATCAAGTATACTTGAGTGCCGTCTCCTGTCTATCAAGATATGGTCAATTTGATTGTGTCTTCCCATCAGGAGATGTCCAAGTAAATTTATGGATGTTACGATGTGGGAACATTGTACTTTTGACAGAAAGATTTCTTGATGTGGCAAAGTTTACTACTCTAACTCCATTATCATTACTAATTTCATGCAAACTCTCATTCCCAGTTGTTGGTTTGAAAATGTCTTCCCTCCCTACTGTGGCACTGAAATGTCGTAGCAAAATTTACATATGGTATTTCGGGAATTTATCGAATATACGTTCTAGTTCACCATCAAGTTTATCCTATGTTGGGGCAGGAACATTCAGAATAATGACATCACACCAGCGACCTCTTAGTATTATGCACAACAACCTATGAATAACAAACTCTACCCTCTTACGTAGTGATGTGATTCTCTTATGCACAAAAAAAAAATCTTTACATAATTCATGTTTCTCATTCCCCTTTCCACTGAAAAATGTATACTCGCCTGCTGGTTCGGTGCCACCTCTGTCCCATTTGACATCCTGTGTTCCACTAAATCTAACTCATATTTCGACATTTCTTTTGCAACTCCCATGAGCGAAGCGCCCTACACATACTTCTTACCTTCCACGCACCGATTTGCATGTCCATCTCCCTTAGCTTAGGTCGTTTATCCAAAGAATCTGTCCAAGTCTGATGCCCTTTATGACGATTCGTAACAAGCTTATTTTTTTTAAAGTGAGGACTTGTCAGCCTCACGCCCAACACCCAAGCTGGAGGACCACCCCTTGTCAGCTGTCAGCGAATGCTTATTCAATATACATTGTTGCCCAAAAAGTATCCGACTTTATTTTTTGCCGCTGTAAGCAATGGCCAAAGGGGTGGGGAACTGACCGTAATGGTAGATTACCGGGGTGTTGTGCATCACGAGTACGCACCACTAGGCCAGACTGCCACTAAGGAGTACTACCAAGAATTCCTCCGCCATCTTCGTGATGCAGTTCGGCGCAAGAGACCGGAGCTGTGGGTCGCACGCAACTGGCAGCTGCAACATGACAACGCCCCAGCTCATTCATCACACCTGATCCAGGGTTTCCTGGCCAAGCACGGCATTCCGCAGGTTCGCCAGGCTCCCTACTCTCCTGACATGGGCCTTGTGACTTCTGGCTGTTCCCGAGATTGAAGACACCGCTAAAGGCTGCCGGTTTGACAGCCGCGAGGACATCATACAGAACGCGACGGCGCAGCTGCACGCCATTCCAAAAGAAGCCTTCCACAATTGCTTCCAGCCATGGAAGGACCGCTGGGCTAAGTGTGTGGAGTCACAAGGGGCCTACTTTGAAAGCGATTAGGTACTGTAACCACCCAGACACAGAACTTTTCTTTCCAAGCCCAAGGTCGGATACTTTTTGGACAGAGTAGAACACATATATCTGGAGGGCGCCTCCCTCATCTGCAACCTGAGGACGCTGCATGTCGTGGTGACAAGGGACCCGCCTAACATGGATTTTAGGTCATTTTAGAATCCGTAAACGTGGCATGGCAATAAACCGACCGTAATTTGAATCCTATGAATACTGTACTTCGTATACAGCAGCAAAAAATATAAACGTGGCCTACCTTACGAGAATGTAAAGGTTTCCTCCAAACTGGAATGCGCACATTTCCAAAACTTCTAGGTAGTTTATAACATATAATAATTGCGGACAAATAGAATTAGCTACCGAAAAATCTCAGCCAAATAAGGAAATAAGTTCTGGAACTCAGTTGACATTCTGCCAGTGACCAACATGTATAAATTTTGTCGTAAAGCCTCTTACACTACACACAGCCACAAATTGTTTTATTGCGATTTAATGACTCACTGGCCTTGACGTTCATTTAGTACGATACAAACTTACAGTATTAATCGACTTTTTCATAGAGGTGAGAACCGTCCTTACTTCGAATCTAATTAATTCGGCTATATTAAATATGGAATACCACACATAAAATCTGAGAGACGAAATCAGAAGCGTACCTCAGTCTAGTTCTGAATCACCCCTGTCACAAAGCCATTCATGCTACATAACTTTCTAAATTAATTCTCCTTGTACTTTATTAAATGCTCAGAAATGGGAGAAAAACGTTTTAAAAAATGTAAATCTTAATAATATATATGTTGTTTACAATTTTTCTATACACTTTCCTAAAAGGGTTTTATAGAAAATCGACGCGGTTCCATTTGAATTTTATTTAAATTGTAGGTTATATCCAATCGATTGCTTACTTACTTACTTACTTACTTACTTACTTACTCATGGAGCTGAGCCCTTCTGGAGGAGCCGCCAATTCTGCAGCTACTCAAGAATTTCCCAGCATTTTATGGAACCCGTAGGTTTATTACCGTGTTCACAAGAGCCCTCCACTGGTCACTATCCTGAGCCAGATCAATCCAATCCATACCATCCATCCTATTTCTCTAAGATCCATTTTAATAGTGTCCGCCCACCTACGCCTTGGTCTTCCCAGGGTTCTCTTTCTTTATGGCTTTCCCACCAATATCCTATACGAATTCCTCGTCCTCCTTGACTTGATCATTTTAATTATACTTGGAGAAGAGTACAAGTTATGAAGCTCCTCATTATACAGTTTTCTCCAGCCTCCCGTCACTTCATCTCTCTTCGGTCCAAATATTCTCCTCAGCACCGGGTTCTCAAACACCCTCAGTCTATGTTCCTCCCTTAGTGTCAGAGACCGAGTTTCACACCCATACAGAACCACAGGCAAAATTATAATTTTGTACGTGTATATTCTAATTTTTATGTTTTTGGGCGGTAGACGACAGGACAAAGGTTCTGGACTGAATTATATGCAACCGATATAAAACTAAATTATATAGTACACGCAGCTTGTAGTGTTACAGTTCCTCGAAATTCGTTGGTGTCAGAGAAGAAATACGCAGAAAAACAGGCATGACCTCCTCATTATGCGTTCACTGCAAATAGCGCACACTGTCTTGGAATAATACGCACAATTAATCACAGACGTTGCAATGAAAATGTAGCCCCATACAGTAGTCACCTGTATTAGTGACTAATAACGCGTGTTTTGAATTGGATGAACAGGTTTATTTACTCCTTATACACACCACCGATAATTACACGTAAATATAGCACTGTCGCTATATCTGCACTTCATAGTTCACTGTTACACACACAAGTTCTCTCCTGGTAACGCAATTAAAACACAGGAACTACAACAGTCTCACTGAATCACACATGGATAAAGTCTTCTGATCACAACAGGCCTTCTGACGAGGAGCTTAGAATTCTGCAACTGTCAATGTCACTGCCACTGCCTTGGTAACGTCAAAGTCACATTACGACTGACGGCCAGTCAGTCGGTGATTCTTGATGTCAAGCCCCATCTGGGGCTTATGACCAGATATTTATTGCTGTTTGACAGCTACGGCCTTGTTTTTGTGGGCCGGGTGAGGACGGGTCTGTCTTTTGTCAGAGTCATTGTCTGCAGCAGTAAGTCACTTGTCATAATGTTCAGGATATTTACATGTTACATGTTATACATGTTAATAAATGTATATAAAATATATAGACCGCCTCTGTCAGTCCAGGCTCAGCACAGCAGATTATGCCCTATTTCTAGTAGCTTCCGCTACAACGGCAGTCTAGTCACTTGAACGGTCGTATGCATAACCGCCGCCAAGTTTAAGCCTCTTATACTTTCCATGTTGGGCTTCTCCTTGCCCAATATTGCGAACATTTTCGTTATCATGATTTTGTATGACTTCGTTTGTTGCCTGCATAAATTCGTTATTAATCACATACTTGTACATAAGGAATTTTGAAAGCCATGTGTAATTCGCGAACCGCTGTGTGCCAGTGGTGCAGAGAACCTTGTTTTGGAGGCGCTGCAATTTCATTATATTCAAATCTGTCGCGAATTCCCAGGCGGGACTAGCATAAGTCATTGCAGATCTAATGAGAGCCTTGTGGAGGGTCAGCTTAATATTAGCGCTTAATCGCTCACTTTTCAATAGGGAATACAATCTTATAAATGTCCTAAAGGCTTTGGCTTTTATCATGTCTATGTGTAATCTCCACGTAACCCTCCTATCAAAGATTACACCGAGATATTTTACACTATTTACAAATGGAATATTTCTTCCATTCAACGTAAGATGTGTCACAGGCGGACGACGACTGCGAGAGAAGTAGATCCCCTGAGTCTTATCTTCATTAATTTTGATATTCCAGCGATCACACCAGGTCTCCATTGAGCTGAGACCGCGCTGGAGCTTTCTAACAACAAAACCTTCCTTGCGATCTGTCGCATACAGAATTTCAATTCCAGTCAAAGTTACATTGCGACTGACGGTCAGTCAGTCAGTCAGTAAGTCTTGGTGTCGGCCTCATCTGGGACTCATGACCAGATATTTATTACTGTTTAACAGTTACGGTCTTGCTTTTGTGGGGAGCCCTCTCTGACGAGGGGACGGGTCTGTCTTTTACATATTCTGCTGGTCTTTGCTAGCGCAATCTTTCTCGGGTCCGAGTCCCTTGGGGCTCGCGGCCATATTTTAGTGTCTCAGATTTGAGACTTCCCCTTTCGTCACCTCCTACGACTCGCTGGGTCACGGTGGAGGAATTCGACCCAGCATCCACACGGAGTTTTCTCTTATATTTCAATTGTTCCTGGAATCTCTTTATACAGCACGAACAACAGAAATCACAGTTCTAGTGTAAGAACCGTTGCGTAACCTAGCAACTGATCACAGACAACCCCGTTCCTATTGTTGTTTGGTGCAAACGACATAGAAACACAGCATCCTCAGTTATTGCGTAATGTACCGCGTTTACAGAACTGCTACGTGGCAACGCGTTGATCAAAGGCGCTACAGTATCTCTACTTTCCATATTACCAAGAGGAATGACAGTAATCAACTAACCAAAACCACGAAGACGAGTCCATGTTGAAAATTAAAGAGTCTACGAGCTACCAAACAAATTCGCCGCATTTTATGGAACCCGAAGGTTCAATATCGTGTTCACAAGATGTTGCCACTAGGCCCTAACCTGTAACGGTTGCGGTTGGAGGGAACACCCTCTAGAGCAGAGAAGCTGTGAAACTATCGGACAAGAATAGCGGACGGCCAATAAAGCGTGGTCCACCCACCAGAGGTTTGGAAGGGGGGGGGATATAAACTCCGCTCCATAAAATAAAGCAACATGTCAAAGTTCAACAGGTGGTGGCGGTGGGGTGCTGTTGAATTCATTCATTTACGTGCTGATTTAACAGCAAAATCATCAGTTACAAAATCAAAATGGGTAAAGAAAAGAAAAATAAAACAATAATATTTCAATAATAATAATAAATTGGGTTAACAGAAACCGATTATAACAATGAGAATAAAAATATATAATTACAGTGGAACCTCGCTTAACGAGCACCTCTCATAACGAGTAATTGGCATAACGAGCAAAAAAAAGACTCGCTTAACGAGCGACGTTTCGCATAACGAGTGACGAGAGGGGAAGTGGAAGTACGGATTGTGCGCTTGCTACATCAGTCTGTGTTTAGCAATCGTTCCGCTAGCATCTTGGTGTCGCTTGTGATCACACATTTTTCCAAACTTGTGTTCAGACATATTATTTGTGATATTTTGGTGCAAAAATGACCCCGAAGAAAAAGCCGCAAAAAGACAGCCATAAGAGAATAAAAATAACTGTAGAAATGAAACGTAAAATCATTGAAAAGCGAGAACGAGGTGTGAGCGTGGCTGATCTAGCACGCACATACAGTCGGTCTACATCAACGATTTGCACTCCTCAAGAACAAGGACAAGATTAAGAAGACAGATGCTTCACAGGGAGTGACAAGAATATCTACACAACGGTTACGTATTCTCGACGATGTTGAAAGGTTGCTCCTCATATGGATAAACAAAAAGCAATTGCAAGGCGATACTATTAACGAGAACATCACTTGTAAGAAGGCGAAAGTGATTTTCGCCGACCTCGTTAAGAAGACACCACCATCTTCAACGGCCAAAGAAGAAGCATCTAAGGGAAGCCGTGGGTGGTTCAAGAAGTTTAAGAGAAGAACCGGCATCCACAACGTTGTAAGGCACGGTGAAGCAGCAAGCTCCGACACAAAGGCAGCAGAGAACTTCATCAGTGACTTCAAGAAGCTCGTAGATTCTGAGGGTTACCTGCTGCAACAGGATTTTAATTGTGACGAGACGGGTCTCTTCTGGAAAAAGATGCCGAAGCGAACCTATATAACAGCAGAGGATAATGCACTGCGCGGCTATAAGGCAATGAAAGACCGTCTCACGCTGCTATTTTGTGCCAATGCAAGCAGCGATTTGAAAATTAAACCGCTGCTTGTTTACCATTCAGAAACTCCACGAGCCTTCAAGAAGTGTAAAGTCCAGAAGAGCAGGCTAAATGTGATGTAGAGGTCCAACAACAAGGCTTGGGTGACACGTGACCTTTTTACTGATTGGATCAATGAAGTTTTTGGTCCTTCTGTGAAAAAATATTTGTTTGAGATGAATCTGCCACTCCATGTCTTGCTTATTATGGACAATGCTCCTGCCCATCCTCCAGGCCTACAAGATGACCGCCTTCAAGAATTTAAATTCATCAAGATCCAGTTTGTGCCTCCGAATACCACTCCGTTACTCCAGCCTATGGACCAGCAGGTTATTTCTAACTTTAAGAAGCTGTACACTAAAGCACTCTTCGAGCGTTGTTCTAAGGTGACTGAAGGGACCAATCTCACTCTCAGAGAGTTTTGGAAATATCACTTCCACATCGCTGCCTACCTCAAGATGATCGAAAAGGCGTGGGAAGGGGTTACCAAGAGAACCCTCACTTCTCCTTGGAAGAAGCTTTGGCCGGAGAGCATTGTCGAACGTTAGTTTGAGGGGTTTGAGATACTACCTGTGGAGCATGTCGTCAACGAGATTGTGTCTTTGGCCAAGATCATGGGGCTGGAGGTAGATAACAATGATATCGATGAGCTTGTGGAAGAGCACAGGCAAGAGCTGACCGCCGAATACTTTATGGAGTTGCATTGTGTTTCACAGCAAGGAGCTGTGGAGGAGAGTTTGTCAGAGGAGGAGGAGGAGATAACAGCAAAGCAACAATCTTCTGGCACAATAAGAGAAATGCTGAAAGCATGGGAAACTGTTGCATCGTACATTGAGAAGCATCACCCTAATAAGGCAGTGGCTATGCGCGCTACAAATTTATTTAGTGATAATGCTGTGTCGCATTTTCACCTAATTTTGAAGCGTTGGCAAAAACAATTGTCTCTAGAGAGCTTTCTAGCAAAAAAGAATTAGATATGTATCATAAATAATAAACTAATTATTTCGATTTCTTTTTTCTGCAAATCGAATTCGCATTCCAAGTTGGTTCATTCCGCATAGAAGAAAACATGAAGACGATTCACGATCCTTAACAATGTATACATAATTTTCTTTGAATAAACGTTATACATATTTTTTTTAAATATTTTTTCGGCATGGAACGCATTATCGTAGTTTACATTAATTTATATGGGAAAAATTGTTTCGCTTAATGAGTGTTTCGCATTACGAGTAAGATCCTGGAACGAATTATGCTCGTTAATCGAGGTTCGACTTTATACTTACGCTGAACAGAATTAAACCACTGGTAAGTTGTTTAACAGATGACGAAGTACCACAGATAACGCAGAATATGACAGAAGAGAAATGTTTATTTTTCAAATATATCATTGCCACAACAAATAACATTTGCAACTGATGTGCATCTAGTAAAATGGCAATTCTTGAATGAAGTGCCGACAATGAACACAGTGAAGTCTCTGAGATTATGGTTAGGAAATCGAAGAACAACGGCTTCAAGGGAAGGGCACAATTTAATAACAAGGTGACTTCTCTCACGTAAGATATGCAGAATTTAAGTACTGTAATCCACTGGCACAACTCTAATGGCCACAGGGCAATACAACAACAAACGGACCAGACTTCCGCTGTATGCATTCCACCTTGCTGGCATCAGTGGACGTAACAGAATTTAAAATAAAATTTTTCCCTGTGCTTGCTGCGCCATGAAGGCGTATGGCGGAGTGGATCTATAGATCCACATTCTCTTGACCTCAGCACTAGTTGGAGCCGAGTGGTCAGCTTCACGCCCCTGTCACCTTACACCCGGGGAAAGATCGCAGGTATCCATTGGATAGGAGGCTGGGTGGACCCCAGAGCCGGTGTGGAAGACATGGAGAAAAGAGAATTCTTGACCCTACCGCGACTGGAACTCCGATCCCACGACCGTTCAGCCCGTAGCCAGTCGCTATCCCGGATCCCAAATAACAGAGGCGGATACTAACCTAGACTTAACTAAGGTAAGGTGTAGCATCAATAAAAACGGAGGAAGTACGAATCGACTGTCTTGAGGTCTCCTGTGGGTTTCGTCAGGCCCTCCGTGCACTGTCGGACCAGTACTTGGAATTAGCTAACGGCAGTTTCCTTCAGTATTATTCAGATTATCTACCATTCGATGCTATGCAGCCTCTGAGAATGTTCGCGGTTTTCCTCACCCCCTTTCAAAAGAATTTTTGGGCATTACCCCAGTTAGACGGCGATAGCTTCCGTGCAAACCACTTCCAATTCGTTCAACCGACTCCATGAGTCTCGGAACTGAGACTGCCGTAAAATGGGAAGAAACTGCTCCAGTGTGAACTAGGCCCACGTCATGACGGAAGTTATACAGGATTCGCAAAGTTTATATTCACAGACCTACATGTCAGTTGTTCTAAAGAAAGAAATAACTGGTTTAACGATGCTGAACCTCACGGAGTCAGCAGAGCACCAACCTTGTATATAATCGAAATGAGGCATCGGTACATTGCAGTCGCTGGGAAAATTAATGGCACGAAAAATCTTGATGTCAATAGCAAAAATATTACCGGCCACAGAGTACTTAGTTGCACTGCAACCCAACAAAGTGGCCGCGCGCGCGGTCTAAGGCATGAACTGTCTTCGCCCGCTTGAACATTGGGGTCGTGCGTCCGAATCCCTCTCAGGGCATGGATGTCTGTGCGCTTTTATTCTGTTTGTGCTGTTCTGTGTGTAGGCAGCGGCCTGGCGACGGGCTGATCCCCCGTCCAAGGAGACCGAACGACTGCGTAAAAAAGATTACGGAACTGAAAAAAGGACAAGGTCCAGAAGGGCTGTAGAGCCATAGACAGATAATTACACTGCATAAGTAATTTTGAGAGTGTGGGCACTGTGTCCGAATTGATTGCCACTGACTCTTTCTTATTTATTTAAGATTATCTGGAAAGTGAGTTCTCAGTGCGACAACTGATAGCTACGGTGACATTATTTTTTTAAATGCCTCATTTTCCCTGATAGGCCCTTTGTATCGTGATCATTTCCAAGTACAGAACAGAACTAGCGCGTGATGAAGATATACGAGCAGTCAAAGAAAGGAACCTGAAAACATTAGGACCAGTTACTCCTGAGTAGTCTATTCAGCAACTGAGGCCACCAACCTCAGGAAAAGAGTATTGTCTCATTGTGGGCCCCTGATCGAATCCATATTGTTCCATTACCCAGTTGTGAAAGGAGTTGCACTGTTCTAACCGCCACGCTGTGCAGTAATGTAGCATTCAACGGGAACAAACTATTGAACTACCTGAGTCGTACCGTCTCAACCAACCTCTTATACTACAAAGACAGAATATCATCTGGTACAGATCTGTAAAGGGACTGGTTACGGGCTGGAGGACTGGGGTTCGATTCTCGATGGGTGTAGGGGTTTATCGAGTGGGTATGGGGGCTCTTTCCCAGAGCATAAAAAGGCAGGGTTGTTAAAAATCATGGACTCAGCGAGACGCGATAACGCACGCGTTGATAGTAACGTTGCCCTGAGGTGATGCAACAGCAGATGAACTATGCTAGGCAACACTCCCCCGCTGTGACGTAACAGCGCACGCTGCTACCGCTGCTAGGGTAACAAGACAGTAAAAACGTACCCGCTGTGACGTAACAGGGGGGGGGGGGAGCTGCTAGGGGTCAACAGGAAACAGCTAGAAACCATTCGCTGCCTAGCAACGGCTGAGTAAACAGCCGGTGCTAGGCAATTCCTGCAACAATACGGACATTGAAATGTTTCATATACGTCCGACTCTAGGATACATAAGATAATTGCGTCATCTCGTCAGAGAGGCGCCCCACAAAAACAAGACCGTAACTGTTAAAGGTAATAAATATCTGGTCATGAGCCCGAGATGGGGCTCGACACCAAGACTTACTGACTGACTGACCGTCAGTCGCAATGTGACTTGGACTTGGCCGCACGATCTGTGTGACGATACCATGAACGGCGGGTGGAGGCTAGAGTTCAAGCTCTGTTTGAAACCGTAGACGACAACACCCCTCAAAGGATCAGACCACGTGACGTACAAAAATTGATAAATTCCTTGAAATTAAAAAAGGCCTGTGGAATTGGCGGCATCCCAAATGAATGCCTGAGGCAATTTCCAAGCCGACCATTGGTTCACCTATCTCATTTATTCATTCATTGTCTTCGGCTCTCTCATTTTCCAAATACTTGGAAGGAAGCAAAAATAATAACTTTACCCAAACCCGGTAAAGACCCGAAATTCCCACAAAATTTAAGTCCGATCAGCCTCCTGTCCAAGACAGGAAAACTATTCGAAAAAGTAATTATGAAATTTCTACAAAAACATATTGAAGAAAGAGGATGATCAACGCAAGTCAGTTTGGTTTTCGTGCACGTCACAGCACGACATTGCAATGTATGAGGCTGGAAGACCAGTCTACGGCTGCGGTGTTCTTGGACATCGAAAAAGCCTTTGATACCACGTGGCACTAAGGCTTGCTGTATAACTTATCAAATTTGGAATTCTCGAACAGTTTGACCAAGCTTATTGGGTCCTCTCTTTCTCAACGTAAATTCAGGGTCTCGGTTGAAGGCGAAATGTCAACGCCAAGGGAAATGCAAGCAGGGGTGCCACAAGGTTCTGTCCTTTCCCCTACCCTTTTCAATTTGTACATAAATGATGCCCCCAAACTCATGGTGTTCACATGGCCCTCTTTGCGGACGACGCCTGTCTATATGCGACAGATCGCAAGGAGGGTTTTATTGTCAGAAAACTCCAGCGCGGTCTCAGCTCAATGGAGACCTGGTGTGAGCGCTGGCATATTAAAATTAATGAACATAAGACTCAGGGGGTCTACTTCCCTCGTAGTCGTCGACCGCCTGAGTCTTGTCTCACTCTAAATGGACGAAATATTTCGTTTGTAAATAGTGCAAAATATCTAGGTGTAATCTTCGATAAGAAGGTTAAATGGAGATTGCACATAGAAGTTATCGAAGCCAAGGTCTTCAGAACTTTCATTAGAGTATATTCCCTATTAAAAGTGAGCGATTGAGCGCTAACATTAAAATGACCCTCCACAAAGCTCTCATTAGATCCGTAATTACTTACGCTAGTCCCGCCTGGGAATTCGCGGCAGACACTCATCCAGTGAAATTGCAGCGCCTGCAAAACTAGGTTCTCCGCACCACTGGCAATTTTCCAAGGCGCACACCGGTCCGCGATTTGCACATGGCATTCAAAATCCCGTACATATATGACTATATAACAAAATTATACAGGAAACAAGCAGAAGTCATACAAAATGATGAAAATGAGAATGTTCGCAACATCGGACAAGGCGAAGCCCGACACAGAAAGTATAAGAGGCTTAAACTTGGCGGCGGTCATGCATACGACCGGTCAAGTGACTAGACTGCCGTGGTAGCTAATACTAGTAGAAATAGGGCATGATCTCCTGTACTGAGCCTGTATTTACAGAGGCGCTGTATATATTGTACATAGAAATAGGAATTAAGATTAAATTTGTAAATATATGTATATACTGACAATAGACTTAATAATACGGACTATATTGGCCGCGCCATTGGTCAAGCGGTTAGTCGCTGGCTTCCCACCGCGGCGTCCCGTGTTCGATCCCGAGTCTGGTCAAGTGGGATTTATGGTAGACAAAGTGGCGCTGGGGCAGGTTTTCTCCGAGTACTTCGGTTTCCCCTGCCAATCTTCATTCCAGCAATTGCTCCACAATCACTCTCACCTGTCATCCGGGGCCGGGACAATAGGCCAGAAGTGGCCGCAGTACAAGGGATTTAGTCCCACCCCACTAGCAATAAAAAAAATACGGACTATGACTGGCAGAAACAGACCCGAACTCTCGTAAGAGAGGGCGCCCCAAATGGACAGGACAGTAACTTTCATACAAGAAAAAAAAACTGGCCATGAGCCCCAGCCGGTGCTCGACACCAAGACAGATAGACTGACTGGCCGTCAGTCGCAATGTGACTTTGGAAGTTGACAGTTCGACATTCTAGTGAGAGTTCTCAACAAGAAAAGGACCGATTGTGGATTATTTGTTCAGCCTTTTGTGTTATAATTACGTTGAATTGTAGTTACGTGGAAGAGCAATAAAGTGACGTCGCAAGAATACACTCCTCGAGTCTTGTTTCACGACAAGGGTCATGGGATAATTACTTTCAACCCCCAACATGTCTTCACGCCCGGTGCTTTAGGTACAAAACAATTACCTTTTTTACAAGGCACATAATGTTACAGAAACAGTTTATATTCTAAGTAATATTCGGTACACATTTCAGTGTACCGTTTTTTTTTTAAATAATTTATTTTTGCAAGTACTTCGGGTTGATCCCCTGTGTTTGCAGTGAAAAGATAAGGAATAAACTGAACCTGACAACGAGTTCAACGAAGTGCCTCTTTCTCATAAAATTTATCTGAAACTAAAATGGCGTCCTGGGAGAGGTACACAAGCTTCGTATTATGCAGTACAGTACGCACTGTACGTCAAATGTTCCCTTATTCATTGTTGCTGCTCACCTCTCGGTAAGTATGCAAGACTGCCAGCCATGTCTGAACATATTGCCTCTGAAATTCGAAACCCCCCTTAGGGACACAGCCCAGATTTTTGTATGTGGGTAAGCAGCAGAACCAAGAAGGGGACTTGACGGAGAACTCCCGACAAAGCGTGCGGTGGCCACAACTGTCAAAGCGACGTGCAGACATTGCGGTACTATCTGAACATGATTCCAGTCCTCATTTTCAAACAACACTAGACTGGGTTTTCTTGGAGTTTCTCCTGCAACTTCTCCTTATCAACTGCTCCAAATTCATTAATCACCCCCTCAATGACACGGACAGCGTCGTTAACTAACCAATTAGAAAAAATGCACGAGTAAACTTTAATTTGCCGGTCACGGTAGCGAGCGGTCTAAGGCATGCACTGTCTTCGCTCGCTTGGAAACCGGGATCGTGGGTTTGAATCCCACTAAGGGCATGAATGTTTGTGGGCGTTTTTTTCTGTGTTTGTCTACAGGTAGAGGCCTTGCGACGAGCTGATCACCCTCCCAAGGAGCCCTACCGTATGTGTAAGATCTAGAAAAACCGAAGTGAACGGACAAGTTCATGGAGGTAGACCTAGGCCCACTGGGGCTGTAATGCCAAGAGGAAAAAACTTTAATTTAATCTGAATACTACTAGCAATTTAAAATTTGAGGTACTATATACAATAACGTTCGCAGGAAAACAACCATATCTCGGATATGCAATGAGTACTTGATAAATATCTTGACGTACGTTGAAGGACAAAAAATACGCATTTCATACCAATCGACCTTCAACAACTCACCGAATCTCTCCCGAGTGTGCGTAACTTGAAAGAAGAGCGTGACCGGTCGACACACTCAGTGACTGTTGGAATGGCTTCTGGTAACGGCGCACTCACACCTGAACACGTATAAAACATTGCTTTGTAAGAATTTTTCAGACGAATAAGTGACATAAGTTCAGCGTGCGGAAGAAAAGAATCAAAATATCATCCATGTGAATTCCATTACGGTTCAAGAAAAATAGCTGCAACACTTGCAAAGTACGGCTTCAAACACCCAAGACTNGGGGGGGGGGGGGAATTTCGCAGAACCGACTCCTCAACTGTACTTCCATAGTGTCGATTATTCCTCAACATAATCGGCGATGAAAAATTTTGGATTATTATTAAACACTGAGATTTATTTTTAGCCGGAAACGCCGAGTGCACTTTCATCTCCTTGGAGAGAGCAATTGTCATTTGTATTTACCATACTTTTCAAAACTGGGATGATACCAAATCAAAACGTGACTTAAGAGGAAATTAAGAGGAGATCGAACTCGGGTAATGCTTGCTACCATTCAGTCCAGAACCTTTTGTCTTCTCGTCCGCTGTCCAAAGACATAAAAATTAGAATTGACAAAACTATAATTTTGCCTGTGGTTCTGTATGGGTGTGAAACTTGGTCTCTCACATTAAGGGAAGAACATAAAATACTTGATGCCAGTGATAAATCCTTTGTTTTCACTCCTATTGTTAAGCCTTTCAACTGTTGTTCTAACTGTGCTATCCTAGCCTCCATCTTGTGGTTCCCTTTTTCTAACCTTAATTGGAACTTAACCTATCACCTGTCTCTTCCTAGGTGCGTGTTCGAATCCTGCGCTGCCACCACTGTTATGGCGTGAAGGGGGGGGGCGTGGAGTCACCTCCACCTCTTCCGCCGCTGTACCTCTCTTAAGCTGCCGCTACACCTATCTTCTGCCGTGATGACAGAGGGCGTGAAAATATCCCGCTCCGTCACCCCGTTTAGTATGCTGCCACCATCTTGTTATTTCAAGAAATCTCGTAAACTTATCATAGCTTGCGTCCCTGTCCTGGCTTAACTCGTAATTCGCCGGAGCGTTGGGAGGTCCTGGAGTCGTCAAGGAAGAGGGTAACCTTAAGGAAATGTTAGGTTGAATTAAACTCTTACACATTCCTATCCTATTCTATTTACCCACGTCGTTATATACACTATACACACACTGTGCCGACGTTTGTCGGTTGTATTACACTGTATAATGAACTTGCAGTCATCGTTGGTTCTACCTCCTGTCACCCTACTGGCGGGTATTCTACGCCTTGGGATCACTGATGAACCTAATCAATCTAGCCTATCTTTCCCTGTGGTTTTACACTTTAAAATTATCACTGTTACACTTAATGTTCATGGCTATATGAAGATGGTTTCACTTACTTGAGATGAGGAAGAAGATGCTCGTCATCAGCAACCAGCGCACACTCACGGCCATCGCTCTCTCGGCGATAGCCTCCCCTGAACTCTAAGTTACTTAATATCAATCAAAAGTCTAAAGGCAAAAGGTTTTTTGATTAAGTTTTCTAGGGTTTATATAACCTCTCTTTGCTGATTCTTTGAGTTCCGGGTAGGTTGCCTGCCCATTCTGACGTGATTTTGGCCTCCCTCATTGGTTGCCCCTCGAGAAGGGGTTGACTCTTTCGGGTCTACCGCCTCCTCAGACTCAGCGTTTTCCTCCTGCCATAGTGTTTATGACCCACTTCATATAGCTCGTTCCTCAATGTCAGCGCTATTACACTGCCGGGTTAGCATTCTAATGACTCAGGCATTCCCTGTTACAACTCTTTGTAGACCTAAGCTTCCTGGTTCATTTCATCATGGCTGTTTCTTAATCTTACAGTCTAGCTACTATTATTCCAGTTTTACCCCAAAAACTATATCTACATGTACGTAAGCTTAGCGGCATTACAAGGGTGTTTGAGAACAGGGTGTTGAGGGGAATATTTGGACCAAAGAGAGATGAAGTGACAGGAGGTTGGAGAAAACTGCACAATGAAAAGCTTCTTAACTTGTACTCTTCTGCAGGTATAATTAGAATCATCAAGTAGAGGATGAGATGGGGAGAGTATGTAGCACGAATGGGGGCAAAGAGAAATGCATATAGGATATTGGTAGGAAAGCCAGAAGGAAAGAGACCACTGGGAAGACCAAGACATAGGTGGGTGAACAATATGAGAATGGATCTTAGAGAGACAGGATGGGATGTTATGGATTTGATTGATCTGGCTCAGAATAGGGACCAGTGGAGGGCTCTTGTGAACACGGTAATGAACCTCCGGGTTCCATAAAATGCTGGGAAGTTCTTTAGTGGCTGCAGAATTGGCGGTTTCTCAAGAAGGGCTCAGCTCCATGAGTGAGCGAGTGGCCTTTCAAAACTGCTGCGCTTCTGTCAAAAAATTCTGAAATTCCTCCACTCTTTTGGAACAAGAACTAGCGTCGTTATTTCTGTTTATATAATATCGAGAAGTCTGAAAAGAACTTGCAAATAGAAATTTTGGCCAAAATCTTGAAGAATAACGATATTTTCGAGCAGAAACGCGCACTTCGCCTTTCCTTACTCTATCATGACTATTTTAATTGCGCCTGCGCCTAGAAACTGTTAACGTGAGCGGCGACGAAACGTTTAACAAGCTTTTCATAAGGTGGCAGACGATCGCTTCTCCTGCCAATGAGTACCACTACGACAAAGAAAAAAAACAAACAAAACAAACTCCGTGATTTTAGTCCGCAAGGGAACTATACCGACCGAGCGAACGCCGCTTATCGGCCAAGTTTAGTGCCAACTTTTGCGGATAGAGGGTGTCGCGTGGTCAGCACAACGAATCCCCACGGCCGTTTAATTTTGGTTTTCTATACCGGAGCCCCTATTTCCTTGAAATAGCTCCTCAATTATCATGAGGCTGAGAGGACCCCGTTCCAGAACCACCACTTCTCAGAAAAAAATATGGTAGCGCCGGGAATCGAACCCGGACCTCTGACTCTGTAGTCAGGAACGCTGACCACTATGCCACAGGGGCGGTCTAGCACAAGGACGCGAAGTAATACCGTATTTACGCATCTATAGGCCGCACATTTTTTGCCAAAAATTCAAGAGGAAAACTGGGGTGCGGCTTATATTCGAAATATTCGAAATCACACTTCATTTAAAAAAAAATATATTCATAATTAGTAATACATGGTGTTCTACTCCTGAAATAATATTCCAAGGAAATTATTTTTTCTATAATTTCTGTCTGAAAATTGTGCTGCGGCCTATACGATACATGCGTAAATACGGTATCTTCTGTTTAGTTTTCAAAGTGTTGGCCTGGGTAACACAGCTGACATGAATATTCCGCCACTCCTGAACAGGAAATTGATCTCAAGAGCATAGGTGGTACCAAATAACAAAAGTGCAAAAAACGCATCTGAAAAGTTTAGTGTAGGCTTACTTCGAAACTGGAGCAATCTGACATCTTCTGATCATTGAGAAGTGAGCTTACCTAACTACAAGTGTAATATTTTTCTTTAATTCGCTTAGTGGGGGGTGGGGTGGGGGTGGAGTCCAACTGGGTCCACTCGGCACGGCGGCCACTGATTGGCTTATTGTAGCCTGCCCCGGGTGATTATGATGATGGAGAATTTGGTGGAATGAAGATTGGCAGGGGAAACCCGTCGCAGCGCCACTTTCTCCACCATAAATCCCACTTGACCAGACCCGGGATCGAACCCGGGCTGCAGGGGTGGGAAGCCAGCGACTAACCGCCTGAGCTATGGCGCGGCCAAATTACATCCAGGCGATTCCAAGGTCAGAGCAGCTTTGGTGAAGAAGGCAAAAATAAGGAATATTCACAACTTAGAACGGCTATTCTCTTTCCAAATTCTTTAATGGGAGAGCTCTGAAAGATTTTCCTGCTCACCGACTTACATAGAATCGGGAACTTGTGCATCTTCTACAAAGTTGTATAACTGTGTATAGAATTAATTTAAAAACTAAAACTAATCTTCTACCCAGAAGTAATATTCGACTATCTCGCGGTGGTGAGTGTCAGAACTGTGGTCATCTGGGGTGTGGTGCGGAGGAGTACACAATGGCGGCTGTCAATATTACGGCCCTGTGGGCTAGGAAGTCGTGTAATGTAAGTAGATGAGTTACCTGACGATGAAGGAAGTATATTCTTCCGAAACGCTGCTACAATATGAGTATTCTCGACAGAAAACAACATAATGACGTGTCAGACAACGAAATCCTAATTTGTTTCCAGAATGTTTTATCTTCCGACCCAAGATAACATTGAAAGCTAACGTCAAGGTCACACATCGTGTTTCTATAACTGTATACTACAAGACTGCTGTACTGATGATTGATAGGCAGGCAGACAGGAGGGAACCCGGTCTTCGGGCGAATCACGTCAGCATCTTGCAGAAGGGCCACAAGGATACCATTACGGTATTTCCGTCACGAAGAGAGATACCGGTAACACACAATCTGGCAATCCAGCGCCTTCCAGCGTGTGACGCTACACTAGGACCGGGCGTCCAGCTTTTAACAGAAGTTTCTTCGGGGCGAGTTACTGTTGGGTGAAGTAGGACGTTATCACCTGCACGAAAATTTTCAGCAAGCTACAAATGCCACGCAAACGATTACTTACTTATTTATACTTCACTCATTTAAGTAAATTTACTTAAGGAGTAACACTTCAGACTTGTATTCGGGAGGTATCCTGATTGGGGAACTCGTGGCTTACTTCAGTCCTTCCAGACAAATGCCCGGATATTGCAGTCCGTCCATATCCTTTCAAACCGATTATTCACCACCACCCGATCAACTGACGTGTAAAGCGTCGCTAAAGAAACTACTAATACAAACCACACAGCCATATGCAGTCAGCAGCCTTGTACCTGTTGCAAATAGACACACAAGTGAACAGCTAGTCCACNCCCCCCGCCCCACTACGATTTCATGCAGGGCTACAAGCGACGTTAAGATCTACCTACACTTGCCATTAGTCAGAGTAGGCCTAATGGTGAAATCGCTATATTTGAGGAACATGTGTTCAGCAGGGTCTGAAGGAGCGTTTCACTAAGCGGCTGAAGCTGCTGCATGCAGCACATCCCATGCGCCCACAGAGGCCTACTCCCGATTACGGCCGTGAAGCACTCATTTCAGAACTACGAGAACAGTGCAAATGCAGCATCAGTTACAGTCCCCCTCAGCAATAGAGTCTATGTGCAATAAATATAGGCCTCTGTAAAGACCAACGTGGCATGTCAAATCGAGAGTAAAACAAACTTTGTGGCTTTTAGTCCGCAAGCGAACTATACCGACCGAGAGAACGCCGCTTGTCGGCGAAGTTAGTGTCAAATTTTGCGGACAGAGGGTGTTGCGTGGTCAGAGCACCGGATCCTCACGGCCGTTAATCTCGATTTTTAGAACGGAGCCGCTATTTCGTTGAAACAGTTCGCCAGTTATCCTCACGAGGATGAGTGGACCTCGTTCCAGTCCCACTTCTTCTCAGAAAATCTGACAGCGCCGGGAATCGAACCCGGACCTCTGGATCTGTAGCCAGGATCTCTGACCACTAGACCAAGGAGGCGGTCGAGAATAATGAAGTCTGAATTTCTATGAACCGCTTTCTTCTCTGGCTGGTCTTTCATGTTACACCGATGTTTGCAGAAGTACGAATTTTTTAACGTATATCCCTTGCATAACGTCAGACTTCGGGTTTGGCCACATCGTGTGTCATTATTCCAACGTTTCGGGGTACAGTGCTGTCTCCAACTTCAGGATGAATAGGAAGAGAGGAGGACAAGGTCAGATATACAGACCTAGATATAGGTATACAAGGCCAGCCGTTCTTCCTCCCCACTCAACGTGAAGGTGGCGACTGCAATGTAGGCCTCGACAGAAACGTTGAAAGAGTTCTATACACGAAATTGCTAAACCCCGAAAGACGGGACTACGCATTATAATAAAGCTGCAGAAACCTAAGGATTTAAGCTTGAAGCCCAAACCTTGTATGAGGCTCCGAATTGCAGTTTCAAACAGTGGGAAACCAGTACCTCGTGTGGTGACAGTAACTGCGTAAGAATCGAAACAACAAACCAACAAGAACATATGACTGCTTATCTTATCGTGCAGTTTATTTCGGTAACCACGTACTGCAGTGGCAGTCTGTGTGTGCACTTCAACTACACTTCGGAGTAATACATAGTTTCGTGACAAAATGTATTCCTTCTTCATACTGTGGTCATACACCGTGTTGTATCCTGAGAGGTGGGTATTAATAAAAAGAAAAGCACAATACCTTTTCTCTTCAGGGTCTATTCAGGATAGCTATAAAGTTACACAGAGGCAGCACAGGGTTGACTTTGGGTGCGCCTCGGAAATCCTTACTCTATAACGGTTCGTGAGTAGGGAAGCCAGCACCGCGTCACCAGCAATGCTGAAACCGGCGGTTTCCTAAAAATAGTCATATTCGCCCCCTGGTCCCACAGACCTCAACATGTCTTACTTAATTACATACTGAGCATTCCTGCACTAATGACAGGTCTCAAGCTTAGGGTCACCAACAATACAAGTGCTGAAATGAGATACCATTCAGCATTCGCCCGGAAGTGCTGACATCCTGACACCCCTGTCAGCATAGCCAATATCCAGGAAAAAATGCAAAATCGGGAATTAAAAAATATCAAGGAGGCCAGCCAAAATAGTTAAGATAACCCTAGTCTACAAGATAAGCTCGAAGGAAACTGGAGATCGCAAAGCACAACATATCAAATAAAGGTGATGAAGACAACTGCCTAATATCCTCGAACCAAAGTGTGTCAGCACAGGCTGTGTGTGAAGCTACTGACTGCAGCCCAAGATACAAGACAGCATTCTGTTAAAACTGTTGTTTCAGAGGCACAGAAGGCCAGGCTCCTGGCTCCTTGCTTCCTTCCGAAGTTATTAACGGCCTCACATAATCTACAAATATATTTAGGATGGGAGGATGATAACATGCATAATAATTGCCTGGGGCTGGATAAACAGCGAAATTTAACGACACCGGCCGGCTCGAAATGGCTACCTTTCACAAGTCAGCAGCATAAGGGCCAAAACCAATGCGGTCGGTGATTATCCCAGGACGGAAGAGAAGAATATATGTGAAAGCATATAAAATTCAAAGGAAAGTTTATCACTGTGAGTGAATTGGAGGCATATGGGAGTTGTGGACGCAAAACACCCACGCATTCCTAACCCTCACTACTCTAAACAGGATATACAAAAGTAATATAGAGTATGGCGTCTGCACAACAATATTCTGTATTTAAAAAACAAAGAAGACCCTACTGTATCAACATTTGCTTTTATTATGCTTTTACAGACGCAATACGTTTCGACCCTTATACCGGGTCATCATCAGGCGTACAATGCTCCAGTCGGAGCTAATGAATTCCAATTAGTTATCATCTAATTCTTCAAATAAGGATCCGTATTGTCTTGAAACTATTTAAATGTATAAATACAAATATTAAGTTTTGGTCAAGAATTTTAAAACTGAAAGTTCTTAGACAATAAAATTTAAAATTAAAGATATAAAAATTAAAATTAGAAACTAAAGATTAAGACATAAAAGTTAAAATTTTGTTTTTGTGTTAAGACTCTGCGACCGTTACGTGTTGTGTAGACGGTATACCCTATATACTAAAGTATATATTATTTATGACACAAACAGGATGCACACTATTAAGATCCTCAATAATTCAGTTCATAACAGAACCCGACAATTCAAAACCGCTAATACCAAAGCCAGCTATTGGACACGATCCTCAGCCAGTTTCGTTCTCCTCCCATGCTTAAGACATGCTTAACTACACTAACTTCATGCAGTTAAGCCCTTCTTCAGAGGCTGCAAATTGTGCAGCTACTCAAAAACTTCCCAACATTTTATGGAACCCGAAGGTTCATTACCGTGTTCACAAGAACCCTCCGCTGGTCCCTAACCTGAGCCGGATAGATCTGGGCCATACCATCCCATCCTATCCATTTTAACACTGTCCACCCAACTATGTCTTTGTCTTCCTAGTGGATTTTCTCTCTGACTTTCCACCAATATCCTATATGCTTTCCTCTTCTCCCCCATTCGTGCTACATGCCCCGCCATCTCACCCTCCTTCAACTCATCATTCTACGAGGGAAGTCAGACATCCGCACTTTCGCCCTAACACGTCTTTAGGTTTGTCACACTGCCTTCTGCGCATGTATGATTAGAGTTGGTACTACTGTGGTCACGTGATCGAAGTTTGGCCTTGATCGCGTCATTTTCCTTGATGCTGTGACAGTGCAAACATAGCCGCTACGTTAGCAGTGTGCATGCACCAAGGATTAACAAAGAATAGTGATCCGATTTCTCTGGTCGGAAGGTGAGTTAGGGGCTGAAATTCATCGGTGGGACCATCACTACGAGCCAGAATCCAAAGCCAGAGTATGGCGTGGAAACATCCGGGATCGACAACAAAGAAGGAACTCAAGACTCAATCTTCAGCGGGAAAGGTGATGCTAACCGTTTTTTGAGACTCAAAAGGGAGACTATCTGGAAAAAGGGTGTAATGTACGGTCAACAGTGCAAGATCCAGTGATTTGCTGGCCAACAATCTCAAGCCAGCAATTTCCTCCAAACGCCGTGGGTAACAAAAATGTAGAGCTCTCCTACGCTTAATTACGTAAACACTATGCCATGAACATGTAAGAGTGAAGGTATAGCTCCACTTTTCATAACCTCGGCACTAAACCGAGGTGAGTGGTCAGTTTCACGCCCTGCCTATTAACCCCTGGGGAAGGAGCCCCCGGTACCCATTGGGTAGGAAGCTGGGTGAGTCCCAGAGTCGTTCTGGACCTTGTGGAGAAGAGAAAATTATTGCACTGCCTGGAATCGAATCCGGGCAGTCCAGCCCGCAGTCCGTCGTTATACCAACTCCTCACTGTCACTGAGGGGCACTCCGAAATTGCTATTTCACCGAATAGGCATGCTATGAACTTGAAAAGGTCTGGTAAGACAGCCCGATATACGCAGGTCGTACCGAGAGTAATGAGCAACTTTTTTTTGCATGCAACCTGGGAACAGCATACAAAAGAGAGTATGGTGGTAGGTGGAACCAGCTGTTGTGTTAACCTTGAGTGTCTTGTGACGTCAGTAGCTTGCATCACGTGACCAGTATCACTCCTAACAAAATGGCCGACAACGATATGTCGTTTCGCCAGCGTGCTGTCATCGAATTTCTTGTGAAAGTGGAAATCCCTGCTGCAGAAAGTCACCAGAGACTTCAGCGTGCTTATGGAAGTGTGTGCATGGGTGCGAGCAGTGTTCGAAGATGGGTGAAACATTTTAAAGATGGAAAGACCAGCGTGGAAGATGAGCCTCGGAGCGGTCGTCCTTGAACAGACTCAACTGAACGCAACAAGGAAAGAGTGGATGAGATCATTCAAGATGACAGGCGTGTGACTGTGGACACAATAGCCCGAAAACTTGGAATAGGGCACAGTGCAATACAGGAGATGATTGAAAGCTTGGGCTATATGAAAGTTTGTGCTCGTTGGGTCCCGCGGTTATTGACAGAAGAGCACAAAGTTCAGAGAAAAGCCATCACCTCAGAACTGCTGCAGAGATATCGACACGAAGGGGGTGATTTTTTGCTCTGTATTGTGACAGGTGACGAAATCTGGTTTCACCATTTTGAGCCTGAAACGAAACGAAACGGCAGAGTATGGAATGGCACCATTTGCATTCTCCATCACAAAATAAGGCAAAGACAGTGCTATCAGCTGCGAAGGTGATGGGCACAGTCTTCTGGGATGCTGAGGGGTTTATTCTGGCGAATTCCTGGAACCTGGGCAAACCATTAATGCTGCTCGTTATGTCCAGACGCTGCACAAGCTCCATCGTTCATTGAGCGATAAACGTCCGGGACGAAACATCATCATCCTGCATGACAACGCTCGCCTCACATTGGAAGCAATCGCAAAGATGGGGTGGGAAGTTCTTCCTCACCCCTCACATAGCCCTGATCTGGCACCCTCCGACTACCATCTTTTCGGATTTGTGAAGGATCAGCTGCGTGGACAACGTTTTGAGACAAGGGAGGCAATTCAGAAAGCAGTGCGTCAGTGTCTTCGGATGGCTGGAACGGAATTTTACAGAAGGGGAATTTTCAAACTCCCAGAACGCTGGGAGAAATGTGTACAAAGAAGTGGCGATTATGTGGAAAAATAAAGAAAGGTCTGTAGATTGAGGTGGTGTATTTGGTTTGTCAATAATAAAGCATGTTACTTTACAAAAAATTGTTGCTCATGACTTTCAGTACGACCCTCGTAATAACCGTCGAAGTTACAGTGGAGTAACTAAACTTGTTCAGCTTAGCAAGTATCAGTTTCTCAAGAAGGAATCTTCAGACTGTGCCCCACGGACTGAGTACTTTAGTTACGTAAAGTCGTGGCCTATGTGCTTAATTTGATATTCGTGTCAAGTAAGGGTTACATTTTAGTAGTTTCGGATGTACAACATGTGGACAGTGCGACAGACGAGGTTGGTCTCACAATACATGGTTCCTTTGTGCACAGAATGCATAACGGTCGGAATACAATATCATGTATGGTGTTACGTTCACAGACGATTTTGTAACCAAGAATCAAGAATGCGAAATGATGTTTCAAACAATGGAAGCAGTGAACACTTGACTAACAAACGCGAATATTTAAAACAAAAAGATATCGGACAAACAGCGATAGAAGAAACGATCACACAAGAAACCAGTAACGAGAGACAGACATACCAGTTATTTGTGTTTCAGTCCACTAAAGCGAAGGACAACTTACAACGAAACAAATCGGTCTGTAAGCGACACACGGTTGCAGAGAACAAATATGGCCTTCTTCAGAGCCATACAAGGCAAACAGTTGTCACAACCTTCATTCCCATGAAATTAAGTGTCCACTACTTGATGGCTTGTCCCATAAAATGAGATCGGCGATATTCAAACTCTTCAATCCTCCTCATTTTGCAGAGTCAGTATATTTTCCAAGAAAATTACTGTTTAAGAATGTAACTACGATTAATCTAACATAAACAGCAAAACATTTAGTTACGTATATCAGTAAAGATTACAACTTTGATTGGAAACTTCGAAATAATGTATACTGCATACGCACAGTACTGCGAAGAAGAAAAGACTGTTACGTTATAACAGTTTACGGACACACAAGGAACTACATTAAGGAAACATACACAAGGATTCAGAGTTAGAACATCAAACTGAAAACACACAGAAGGGGGGGGGGATGAAGAAACATACGACAATAATTACAAAGACTACAGAGTAAGTCAAGACACTATGAACGATAAAACCGCCCAGTCTCAGTACTAATATCCGTAAACTGGCGCAGCAGACGGGCGCCTCCTATGAAGCGGTGCATCAGGTGACAACTTCAAGCGTGCTGAATACTGCCAATGTTTTAGATTGCCCATTAAAATATGTTGGACAAACAGGGAGAACATTAAAAAACAGATATAAAGAACACATTCACGACATGAAAAGTAACAATAGTAATTCAGGATATTCAAATCATATATTGAATACCGGACACAGGTACGGCACAATAACAGACACTAAGAAAACCATAACAACGGAAAAAAGGAAACATCTAAATACACTTGAGAAATGCCATATTTACAAAACCAGTAAAGACGATTTACATATGAATGACACAAACATTAAAACACATAACCCTATATTTGAAATACTATATAAAATTACACAACATAACACTATACCCTCACCCATCTCTCCCCACTCCTCACAACCAGAACATACGTGTATAAATACAGGAACAATTACACCACATCAGCACTAGTAAAGACAACACACGTTGAGGAGGAAACACAAACCAGGAGAAAGTGAGTACAAAAAGTAAACAAACACAACATGAAAACAATATAGGAATTTATAAATTACACATAACTAACGTGAGGAACGAGGTGCCAAGGAAAGCAACTTATATTTTACGGAAATGAAGACACCCTGAGTGAAGCAAAACAATAAGTAACAAATTATAAAAGAATTTTATATTATTTTAATTAAAAAGAAGCCTACAGCGTGTGGTTTTTTAAAATGAATTGGAACAGTGAAACAGAGTAGCAGTTTCGACACAACTTTAATTGAATATCTGTAAAAAAAACACCTGAAGATGGTCGCTTGAGGCCGAAACATGTAGTGTTAGAGGGTGTATCGTAGTGTAAAATAAAAAGTGTTGCAATTTGGACGGTTTATAGACAAATGGACGCTAATGTGAACAATTGCAACAGGATGCTGAAATACAGAAACTGTTGTTCAGGTTTCGTTATTCCGTTATTCTTTTCAGTTCTAAATTTGTCCCCCAAAAGGAGTCGCCACCTTGTCGAGGTGGTGGGGTTTCCGTGACTGTGGCCTGGAGAGCTATCCCGGCGGTAATTTAACGGAAGTGTCGCCCATGCCGGAACGGTCAAAGAGTAGAGTTCAGACTAAGAGAGATACCCTGGTCCTCCAGGTGTGGGGTTGGGCATGAGGCTAACAACCTCATCCTGTAAAGAGAATTTTGTTCAGAAACCTAACAACTAGCCTAGGATGAGTGGAACATTTAGGAAACGGACTAAGCAAGGACAAGGAACAATGATATTGTGATGATAACTTGGACTGTACGCAGATGCAGGAAGTGGCCAAAGAAATGATACGCTACAAAACTCACATTGTGGCACTGCAAGAAATATGACGGCAAGGAACCGGCAGAATAGATAACCGAAATTTACTATAATATACAGTGGATCACAAGAAAGAACCGGACAGTTCATGTTAACAAGGAAAATAAAAGAAAGCATGCTGGAATATGAAACAATTAATGACAGAGTCTGCAAGTTAAGAATGAAAGGGAGATATAGAAATGTCACAATAACATCAGTACGTGCCCCACGGAAGAGAAGAAGAGTTCTATGAATGTTCAGAGGAAACCTGCCATAAAGTTCAGAAGTACGATTTAGTAATAATAATGGGAGACTTCAACGCAGACAGGGAAAGAAGAGCATGAAAAGAAAGCGGCAGGAAATTACACAATACACGATATCAGTAATGAAAGTGGGAACTCACTAGGACAGTTTGCTACGGAATATGGATTGAAGATAAAAAGCACAACATGTCCGCACAAAAACATGCACCTAGGAACATGGAAAATACAGAGTCCGGCAAGGTGTGGCGTAGTTGTGATGGGTATAAAAGTTGGGGCAGGGGGGCTGGCGCATGTCCAATGGTTGGCAGTTACTCGCTGATAGACGCCATTTCAGTAGCCATGGAACCGTGGACGATTGAACATCGCGCTTTTGTTTTTGAGACGTTTATTCAAAAGGGTAGTTCGGTGGTGCTTACGCAGCGCAGATTTCGTACTCACTTCATGTTGGTCGACATGGCGCCGTTCCGTCTCGAAACACAATACTGAAGTGGGTGAAGAACTCCAGGACAACTGGATCTGTTAGACGGGGTACAGCCCGGGGAGGCGATCGAACCGTCAGGATTTCGGAAAACATTGAAAGAGTTCGACAAGCTGTGGAGACCAGCCCATGTCAGTGAGTGGTATGGCACGCTACCGCTCTACGGATGTCAGAGAGGTCAGTTCGCCGAATTTTACACTTTCACCTTCACTATCACCCGTACAAAATCATGGTGGTTCAAGAACTGCAGCAGAATGCTTTCATACGGAGGTTTACGTTTGCTGAAAGAATGCAGGAAGTCCTCAAGGACGACATTAATCTCATCATGAGTGATGAGGCGAATTTTCACTTGACAGGGAAGCGTCAATAAACAAACATTCCGGTATTGGTCGGCAAACAATCCCAAAGAACTCCATCAAAGACCCCTACATTGCAAAATCAAGCCAAATATGTGCATATGCGGATGACATTGTCATAACAGCTAGATCCAGAGAACAGATAATCGCGATATATAAGAAAATGGAAGAAAAAGTAGGGAAGCTGGGATTAGAAGTAAAAGAAAGAAAAAGATATACGATCATGTCAACATCATAAAGTTGAAGGAAACCACAAGATTTAAAGGTAGAAGGGAATTGTTTACAGGAGTGAGCAGTTTTAAATACAATGATCAATAATGGCAATAGAAATGATAGTTGTGTTAAGGAAATGATACAAGCCGGAAACAGGGCCTACCTCACAAATCTTAGTACACTTAAAAGTAAAATAATATCAGGACCAGCTAAACTACAAGCACACAAAACATTAATAAGATCTGTTGCTACATATGCAGCAGAAACGCGGACCTCTACAGGAACAGAAGAGAATGCACTGAGAATGTTAGAGAGTAAAATAATAAGCAAAATATACGGACCAGGGACGGAAAATAATATATGGATGATAAGATACAACGAAGAAATAAACAAATTACTGAAAGGAGAAGATATAGTAAGATTTGTCAAATCACAGAGAATAAGATGGTTCGAGCATGTAGAAAGAACGGAAGATAATGCAATGCCAAAGAAAATGTTAAAGGAAGGCTATGTTCCAAAAGAGAAGAGGAAGACCCAGGATGAGACGGCCTGAAGAAGATGAAGGTGAAAGGATGGATAGAGAAGATGAGGAATTGAGAGCAGTGGAGACGGGTAGAGGAGGCCAAGAGACCCAGGGCTGCAGCGTCGAGCGGTAAGTAGGTGGGTGTACATTTTTGTGTTATATGCGTTAGAGTCCACAGAAAATCTTCAACAAAATAACATCACAGATCCGAACAAATTGGTCCAGAGATAACGCTGTACATTTGTATCTGGGAGGTACTCGGTTCGAATCTCATCCGGGATACGGGCTATCATAATGAGAATTGTTTTCCTCAGTCACTCAAGGCAAATGCGAGGATAGGACCTCGATTAGGCCAAGAGTTTCTTTGCAAATCCATTCCAATTAATCACTCATCAACATCCTACCACTGACCGCTACGCAGCCTCAGATACTGACCTCACACAATATAGAATCAGGAGCCAGGATAGTGTAGTCGGTATAGCGACTGGCCACGGGCTGGACAAACGAGGAGTCAGAGTTCGAGTCCCTGTAGTGTCACGAACCTTCTCTTCTCCACGTCGTCCAGACCGGCTCTGGGGCCACCCAACTTCATATATATATTGGTTACTGGGGCCTCTTTCCCTGGGGGTAAAGCGGCCGGCGCCTGAAGCTCACCACCCACCTCCAGCTAGTGCCGAGGTCAAGAAAATGTGGATTTATACATCCATTCCCCCATACGCCTTCATGGTGTAGTGTAGGCACAAGGAATAACTAACAGAATAGCAAGGAAACAGGCCACCTGAGTAAGTGGGCAGATCGGAAAGTCCCCCAGATCATACCTAACACATTCAGGATTGCAGTCCACGCTAAATTGCCCTGAATAGTGAGACACACCATTTTAGTGATGCAATCTTGAAACAACCGCGTGCCCTTTGATTGTAGTTATGCCCTTGCTGTTCACATTACTTCAGAATCTGTTCTGCAGCGATGGCCCAAACAGGTCGCAGTCACTTGAGGCCAGATCGTCATTGTAGGGTGGAGGGTTTAGGAGCTGGGATTGCGCAGTCTGTACAGCGACTGGCAAGGGCTGGACGGTCAAAGGTCGGAGATCAAGTCCGGGTTGGGGCGAGATTTTTCTCTTCTCCATGTAGTCAAGACCGGTTCTGTGGCCAATACAGCCTCATATTCAATGGGTACCGCGGTCTCTTTCCCGGGAGTAAAGTGGCCGAAGCGTGAAGATGACCACTCACCTACAACTAGTACCGGGGCCACGAATACGTGAACCTATAACTCCACAGCATGGCGTAGTGCCTAATTCGTTAAACACAAGGGCAATTTTACCTTTACCTTCCAGCCCATTCAGGGCCCTGGCCTCTTATTCAGTTCCGTAATAATTTTTACACAGACGATAGGACTCCTTGGACGAGTGATCAGCCCGTCGCAAGTGCTACCTACACACAGGAGAACATTAACACAGAATAAACGCACACACACGCCAAACATCCATGTCTTGAGTGGGATTCGAACCCACGATCCCAGCGCCAGAAGGAGCGAAGGCAGTTCATGCCTTAGACCGCGCGGCCACTGTGACTGGCATCTACGAGACTGTACGCTGCTAAAACCCAAGAGGATAACAATCCACATTAGGTTTATGTTCTGAGAAACAAAGTTCTCTCCCCCACCCAAGCTTGGTCATCTGATGCCCGAAACCAAAGAAAGAGTAACCTGCGGGTGTCAAAAACTCCTGCTGTTTGTAAATGGATATATGCAGCACTCTCAAGTGGCACTGCAGTAGTTGTGGCAGTCCGCCAGTGTGACGCGTACCTTGGAAACGCAACAGTAAATAATCGGTTTCGGATTTGATAACTCGATTTATTCGATAATTTCACACGTCATAACTAAAATTCTTTATTACATTAACACAACTACTGGACTGCTTTGAACGAGGTCTTCCTGGCGAATCTGCTCGAGCAGTCTTCACTGTTCCACATATAGGCTCAGAACGGATCACCCACAGAAACCACACTGCTCTTCAGTTGTTGTCAGGCGTGTCCACCCTTGCACTGCCTAGCAATGGACGCCCTACTGTTGTGCATATGTTGCTGAGATGTGTTTACCGGTCAGTCACCTAGCAACGGCCCAATCTGTCACAATATTATGGGGACACAGTCCACTGTTCTTTCACGCCATAATTTTTAATTGCGCATACAACATTGTCATTTTTTTTCTTCCTTTTTCTTTTGATACACAGAGCATTCCTGTTTAGTGCTACATCGAATTCTATAACTGTAATACTGCAATGTGGTACCCTTGCGTTACATTGCATGCGAACTATTTATTGTATGTTCTGTCGACACAATTCATGTATAAATTGAATAGTTTTCACTCTATAACATGTTTCAGCCATTCAGGCCATCATCAAGTAAGTTATATTATATAAACACTCTATTATCTTGCTATTATTCCCTTACACTGGCCAATGTTTAAAATTTCCTTAAGGCGAATGTCGTGTCTTTTACAGTGTTAACGCCGGATATAACTCATATGCAAGTTTATATATTAAGTTAAAATTAATTTGAATTTTGAACAAAATATCAGAATGAACAAATAACTATTACTGTTATCAATTACTAGAATTTGCATTTTTTCTACCTCGTTCATAGCTTTTCGGCTTCCTGTCACTCACATAACTTCGTATGTCAGTACATTTTTGTATTATTATTATTACACAAGTTTTGGCAGTTACTGCTGGTTTTCAGGGCCTTTGCACTATTCCTGCGAGTATCGGAGCGAGGTGCTCACTTAGCTCGTGCAATACAACTGAAATACATATATGAATGTAACATTTTTTATTGCGCGTTTTGTGATAGTAGTTTTCTTGTCTAGGGTCGATGGCGATATGCCTACGGTGAGTGAATACGTGAGACTGATACTGTGAAATAATTAGGTTTATGTGTTTTAATGTGGTGTGGTGGTGGGCTGGGGTTTTTTGTTTACTTGTTACTGGTTAGCGTAATGGTTATATACTGCAGCAAATATGCGATTCTTAAAATCAAACAATATCTTTTTCATTCGATTGTTTTATTTTTGCGTATAAAGGTTGTCATATTTCTCTATACATTCATTATATATATATGTATGTACTCACTATTTGATAGTCAATATCTTTGGAACAAAATGGCATGTAGTTACAATTCTTGCGCGGTAGTGTAGTGTAATGTTATCTCAACAGATGGCAAAGGTCACATGGGTCACGCGAGTGTCGTGCCGCGTGCGCACTGCGAGCAGAAGACAGCAGCAACAATGGCTGAAAGGTTGTTCTTTGAGCAACGCAAGGCTGTACTGAAGTGGTACGAAAACATTAAAGAGGTACAACGACTGGCAGAATGAGTTTGGAAATCAGCCACCAACAGCTCCTGTAAATCCACACATTCATGTGGGCAAGGAAGTGAATCTCCCGGGTGTTAATGTGTGGTGTGGTCTGTCATCGCGCGGTTTGATTCGTCCTTTCTTCTTTGAAGGTACCCTAACTGGTCAGGTGTATCTCGATATACTTCAGACATCGATTTTCCCTGCCATTCGAGAGTTGTTTGGAGATGAGTGATTTTACCTACAACAAGATGGTGCTCCACCTCAGTACCATCGAGATGTCAGGGCGTACTTGGATGACACTCTACCTGGACGATGGATAGGTCGAAGAGGTGCTACTGAGTACCCACCACGGTCTCCAAATCTAACACCTCTCGACTTATACCTATGGGGAACCTTGAAGGATGAAGTTTATCAACACTGAACGCACTACGAGAAACCATCGAAGTGTCGAGTGCAGCCATCACGCCGGACACACTGATAGCCGTAGTTCGCTTAGCAGTTCGGCGGCATCGACGCTGTTTAGCCGCTGATGGTGGTCACTTCGAACACATACAATGACTCTCTTTCTCTTTCTTCGCGCAAGAATTGTAACTACATGTCATTTTGTTCCAATGATACTATCAAAGAGTGAGTACATTTTTTTGGACCCCTCTGTGTATATGTATGCCTAGGTTTTGTAGCTAATTCTATTATTTCCATCGCATGTTTTATGTCCCCATATGAGTATCCAGTATTTAGAATGTGATGTGGATAGGCAGACGTATATTTGTCGTCTTTTGGTGGATGCATATGTTCCTTGAATCGCGTTCTGAACGAGCTGCCTGTTTGGCCTGTATATTGTACAGGACAGTCCATATATTTGAGTGCTATATACACCACTATTATCATATTCATTCTTATTGTGTTTCAATTGTAAGTGTTCTCGTATAGTATTGGTAGTTTATATGCTATTTTTAAATCGGTGTCTTTAAATATGTCGGTAACATTTTTTATTTCACGTCCGAAATATTTGAACTTGGCCCATTTGTTTTTTTTTGCTTCTCTTTTTCTTTTTGGTTGAAATGGTATGTGGTCCTTATTTAATTTGTTTTAATTACCTATTTATTCGACACTGATTTTGTTGTAGTGGGTGTTTTATTGTGTTCATTTCCACGTTCCTTTCATTCATTTATCATAGGGTATCTTCTAAGCCTACTGAATATTATAATAATTATAAGGCTCCTCGTCTGCCTTATCTATGTAATCTCTATTATTTGGTAATTCTTCGTCAGTGATAACGGTGTATGGAGGTTCAGCTTATTGTTATTCTCAAGGACTGCTTCATGCGTTTGGCGTGTAAGCGTGTATGAGTTGAGTGCTGAAAACAATATCCGATGACTTGTTTTAGAAACACAATTATCTGCACGTACAGTAAATCTTCGTTGCTGATGCGATTATTACTATCATTAAAATGTAAAAGTAAAGGTAAACGTAATTACCCACAAGAAGAAGATATCTGAGTAAGTGAAGATATAATTCCACGCATCAGATATTTATTACTGTTTGACACTTACGGTCTTGTTTCTGTGGGGCGCCCTGTCTAACGAGGGACGGGTCTGTCTTTTGTATATGCTGCTGGTCCTCGCCAGCGCAGTCTTTCTCTGGTCCGAGTCCCTTGGACCCGCGACCATATTTTACTCTCTCAAATTTGAGGCTTCCCATTTCGTCTCCTCCGACGACTCGCAGGGTCACGGTGGAGGTATTCGACGCCGCCTCCACACGGGGAATGTCCTGGTCAAAGAAGTCACCTTGCTGCTGACGGTCAGTCAGTCAGTAAGTCTTGGTGTCGAGCCCCATAGCCCCCTTCCCACAAGATTTACCGGGCAAAGTAAGAAGCCACCACGAACAACATGAATACTTTCTGGAATCGCAGCTTCTTCCGCACGGGAACGCTGCTTGTTGTTGTTATAGCTCAGACCCGGAGGGACGTGATGTGTCCAAATCCCGGTACATGTAGCGATGTTTCTATTGGTCATCATATTCGGAAGCTCTGGGATCCACCCAGCCTTCTATCGGATGAGAAACGGTGTCTCTTGGTCGTGCCATAGCTCAGGCACCGCAGGGGCCGGGATTCGATCCAAGTTCAGATGATGTGGGATTTATGGTGGGCAAAGTGACACTCGAGCAGCCTTCGTACTCCGGTTTGCCCTGCCGATTCTCATTTCATCAACTGCTCCTAGCTTATCTACCACCATCATCCGGAAATGGTACAATAGGACCACTAATGGCTGGCGTAACAAATGGACTCAAGTAGATCCTAAAGGGTTCTGAAGATGGTGGATGACACACAGAATTACTGGGTTTTGGACTTTTCCCATCGTCCGGAATTGTAGGTAACAGAGGACACGATGTCTCGGAAACTTAATCTATGTCCGTCTTCAGGTGAGAAATGAAGACACCTACTCAGTTGAGCCCCTTAGAAAGAGCTAACCTCAATCATTGGACTCAATCCCCGAGATAAAGCGCCTGAGACCGTACTGACCCATGTGGCTATCCCAGCATATCCCTCTGGGTCGAGGCTAAGAATGCGAGGTACTTCACACCTTCACAGCGTGATGTTTAAGCGCAGGGGCAACGTCTCCGTTTACATTTATTATTAGTATTAAAACCCAGTTGTGGAGCCGGGATAGCGCAGTCGGTATGGCGACGGGATGTGGGCTGAATGACCGAGGGGTCGGAGTTCGAGTCCCGGTAGGGTCAAGAATTTTCTCTTCTCCACGTTGTGCAGACCGGTTCTTGGGTCACCCAACTTCCTATCCAATGGGTACCGGGGACTCTTTCACCGGGAGTAAAGCGGCAGGGGTGTGAAGCTCACCACTCACCTCCAGCTAGTGCCAAAGTCAAGAAAATGTGGATCTCTCCCCCATACGCCTTCATGGCGTAGTGCTGAATTAGTTAATTACAGGGGCAACATTACCTTACCTTACCTTTAAAACCCCGTTGGTTGGTCGGAACGCATTTCGCGAACCAACGATCCAAATATTGCTTATGTCACTCACCTCTCTGACACTCTCTGCAGCAAGCTGGATCCGCAGCTGCTGCTGCTCCTGCTGCAGAAGGTTCCTTCGGGCAACGGAGTCGGCTAAAGACCTCTGCAGTTTCTCCACTTTGTAAGTCTGTCGCCAGCCAAAGAGCTGGGCTAATTTCTCGGCAACGTCTGCACAACGTGGACTGGTGGAGCTGCCGTCCGAGTCAGCACTGTGATGACAACTCTCAAACATTGCGACGAAACTATCGCCACGACTTCGACCAAACTCATTCACCGCACATCAGTTTTCATACTCGCGTCACTCATTATTCCGAGATAAGTGCCAAAACTCCATGGCTCAGTACCAGGTCACTAGAACGAGACTCGAGGAAAATTCCAAATACCTCAAGACAGTCTGTCTCCAGATCACAGTAAGAGCCAGAAACTTCAGTAAAGCAAAGCAGTAGAGCTAACGAATACAGTCACGTCACAGTGGTATTTATCGGACACAAATTCACTGCGTTAAAGTCACTTGTCTTCTCTTTTGCTACCTACCTAATTCATGCTTCTTTTTGCTCCAGCAAGCACTACTGTAATACAGTTCACAAACCGCCAACAGATCACTGCCACATCACTTTTCACTTAATTTTCTGTCGAAATGTTTGCTCACTTCCATTTGCAATACTTGAACACAAAATGCAGTTTCATTTATTCTTTGATATGACCATCTGCCGACCTTATTGCGATTTATTTTAAAAAGCTCTGGAAGGTTCTTTTCTAAACAGGCAACTAGATGCTCATGCAGGCTAGCTCCGTAAAATCATGTCCAAGTGCTCTAATATAGAGCCAATGAACCAATATATCCTGCGTCAAGGCATCCATGTTACGCAGCCGAGGCACCTGTTAATGTTAGAGCGTGGTGTATTGGTAATGACATTCTCTACATCGATACTAATATAACTAGACTGAACATGACAATACGAGGTCACATTCTCATATTGATGGAGTTTATAGTGTAAAATCACTTAGAGACAGACTTTCTACTGACATTTCCTTAGTAAGTGCGGCAGTGTTTGTTGGTTGTCATGGAAGAAAGACCTTTGCCTGAATATGCTAGACCTGCAACATAATATTTATTACAACAAACTAAACTTGTTTGTCTACATAATTTCATGCTACTTTTATTCGTATTTTAAGAGCGATGCCTAATTTTCTGAAGAATTAAATACAATTCATGTAACATCTGTATTAATACTTCCATTTACTAGCTGATTTCAGTGGTCCATTCTCCTGTTTTTCGAACCTTGTTAATGAATATCTGCAATTATGCAGCCGAACGTGACGCCCTCATGTGGCAATCATTGAAACTAATTTGCGTGGTTCACAGTGGCTTCAAGGCAATGCATTCTTATAGCTTTGTTTATGGAAATACGGACACACTTTCTAAAAGCAATCATGCTCCTTCCCTTTCACGCCTTCTGTCCCTGCGTCTACGGTGGTCACAGTCTCATGCGACTCGAAGTGGAACTGACACACAGCAGAATCAGGACAAATCTGACCGGCTGCAGAAGTATGCGTATCCTACATCTGACCGGCTGCAGACTGACACCACAAATCGAATCTGGCAGACGTACACATTTTTCTTTTCGCCACTAAGTTCGAACTGGCCCGAGGGTTGGGGGCGGGGACAAATGCCCCTATCTAGTGAGTACCAATAATTTTGTCTTCGGTGTAATGAAGCTAGAGTATGAAACTTTGCACTCAACTCTCTCTCTAGTATCGACGTTCATCCAATGCCTCTGTATGAATTGGTGGCAGTACTCATTAGAGGGAAAGCTTTACGTTTATCTTCACCCGTATCTGTGCATTCATCCATTAAAATTTCCCTGCATCAGGCAGAACTCTAAGAGATCTGAAATGAGTGAAAACTGTACTTTAAACAGATGGCTGGCTAACCTACATACCAAAAGTTGTTCAGACACGTTTCTTAACTAGCAGTACAGTAATTCTAACTGAAAGCATGGAAATGCTCATGATGTTCGGTTACAAAAATAAAATGTAATCACAACATCCCTGAGTCATGAATAAATTTCACATCCAATTTATCCCTGCCATCGTCACCACACCCTTACACAAGAGCTGCAATTTGTTCAACAACTACCGACGATTACCCTCCTAAACCGTCTCACACACAAACTACGCTCGGTCTTAACGGAAACCCGAAATGCTTCTTTTCAACAATACACCTCAAGCTTAGCACCTGAAGACAACTCGTTATGGAAGGCAACGAAAACTCTCCGGAGACCGACAGTAGCAACCCCTCCAATCAGACGCACTGACGCCAGCTGGGCTAGAACACACCCTGAAAAGGGTCAAGCATTTGCACACTATCTCGAGACAGTCTTCACACCCCTACCTACGAACGCCGTGGACGACGAGACGGAAATTAATGCTTATCTGGATATGCCATGTCAAACTGACCACTCGTTGAAACACATCTCCCCAAGGGAAATAATGCAAGAAATCAAAAACATCAAACCCCGCAAAACGCCTGGGTACGATCTCATCACTGGTGAAGTCCTCAAGCACCTTACCAGGAAGGCACTGGCGCTGTTAACAGCCATTTTCAACAGTATGCTTCGACTAGGCTACTACCCCGTACAGTGGAAATTTGCACAAATAATCATGATTCACAAACTGGGCAAACCTGATACAGAGATCACATCTTATAGGCCCATTAGCCTTCTGCCTATAGCTTCCAAAATATTCGAAAGACTCCTCCTCAAACGAGTCACAGCCATAGCACCCATATCAACCCTAATACCTAACCACCAGTTTGGATTTCGGACAGGACACTCAACAGTGCAACAGTGCCATAGAGTGGTGCGATACATCACGGAAGCAATCGAAGAAAAGAAGGTGTGCGCAGCCGTATTTCTAGACATCCAACAAGCATTTGACAAGGTGTGGCAAGCAGGCCTACTTTATAAAATCAAGAGATTACCCAATCAAATATACCTCTTGCTGAAATCGTACCTCTCCGAAAGGTCTTTCCAAGTTAGAAAAAACACTGACGTTTCAAGCATCCGCAACATAAAATCGGGAGTACCGCAAGGAAGTGTTCTGGGCCCATTCCTATACTTGATATATTCGGCTGACCTACCAACCACCGACAACAGTAGTGGCCACATTTGCTGTTGATACGGCGATACTCACAGCGAACCATAATCCGATAACTGCCTCCGCAAACGTACAAAACCACATAAATCTCCTATAACAGTGGTTCCACAAATGGCGCATGAGCATAAACAACGAGAAATCAGTCCAAATCACCTTCACCAATCGCCGAACCACTTGTCCGCAAATAACAATCAACAACAGGAACATACCAAGCAACACCGAAGTCAAATACTTAGGTCTTTACCTAGATCAAAAACTCACGTGGAGGACTCACATCAAAAAGAAACGCCAACAGTTAACGCTGAAAGAGAGACAGCTGCGCTGGCTGCTAGGAAAACGCTCGCAATTGTCCCTGGAGAACAAAACCCTGTTATACAAGGCACTCTTAAAACCTATATGGACCTATGGCATCGAGCTGTGGGGCTGCGCTCGACCATCCAATACCAAAATCCTCCAAACATTCCAATCGAAAACACTAAGAAGAATCACAGGCGCACCATGGTACGTAACAAACGGAACTATCCACAACGATCTCAACATACCCCTCATCACGGAAGAGATCAGAAAACATGCCACCAGACACCGTACTCGGATAACAGGATACGAGAACACGCTAATCGTTGAATTAACGAAACCGCACCCAGCAGCAAGACGACTGAGGACAACCTGGCCAGAAGACTTATGTAACTAAAAGGTAGAGTACTGCCACTGGGCAGCTGCCGCCTTCACGACATAAACACCCATCGCATTTACTTATTACTTGCAGTGGTCAAGTACATTGTAAATTGACGTAAAATAAAAAAAACTACCGACGAACGTCGCATTCTTCACAGCCATCGCCGTGACGGATCAGTTCTCACAAACGTTGAAAAGTGCTGGCTCCACTTCAGTTTTAAATATGCAGCTAATAAGCAAAAGAGTAAATGCAAAACATTATTTCCGCATATATATTAGGGGCACGCAGTAGCGCAGTTAGCCGGAAGGTTGCGGGTTCAATTTCCGATGAGGTCATTGCAATTTTCAACTGACTTAATCCTTCCAGCCGCATTATGGCCCTAGGTTCGAATCAGCCTCTGACAGAAATGAGTACCAAGAATCTTCCTGAGAGGTAAAGGGTGTCCGCCATCTGTAAACCGATTGTCTAGAGAAAATGTGGGAGCCTCGACGTCCCACAACTCTATGGGTTTCCAAGGCCTGTTACAGGGATAGCTTCACTTTTGACATACATACGTGTATACCACATTTATAGCGCGATACCGAACGTGGAGGTCGAGTGGATAGCAGTTGTGCTTTATGTTCGGAAGGTTCTGAGTTAAAATCTTAGGCAGGAGACTATCTCTCTTGGGCTGAGATTCGTCGTCGAACACCCCCCCCCCGGGGCAAATGTTAGGGAAACCGCTTCCTCCCACATCCTATCCAATCCATTATTTACTAACAATTCGCTACGTAGTCTGAGTAACTAACGGCATCGTAAAAAGGTACGGTAAAGCTGGTCACTGTGCTTGACTATGGGGGAGTGGAGGTATAGATCCACAGTTTCTTGACGTCGGCACTAGTTAGAGGTGAGTGGTCAGCTTCACGCTCCGGGGAAAGAGACCCCCCTACTCACTGTATAGGAGGTTGGGTGTACCCCAGAGCCGGTCTGGGCGATTGGAGAAGAGGAAATTCTTGACCCTACCGGGACTCGAACTCCGACCCCTCGGTCGTCCAGCCCATAGCCAGTCGCTATACCGACTATGCTATCCCGACTCCTCACGTTAAATAAACAAAATATGATGTACAGGCATAGGACAACCTTCCCTCGCATATATTTTTGCCAAGAGTCATAAAAAATGTCCGATGTCGTGTCAGCCTAAAGCGAGGGTTATACAACGTGTCCCAACAAAAAATTCGCCCGATACTTTTACTACCAATCTTACATCTTATTGTCGAAAACCCGGATTGCAAGATAAAACATGCAGACGGACACCAAATTCCATAACTCGTACACATTATGCACAGCCTATAAAAACAAAAAAATAAGTGCCTGAAATATATGAACTAAGTCAGGAATTTTGTTTCCAGGTGCAGTTCTGTTGGACGTGGGGCCACTTTGTAACGTTCGTCCGTACTCCGACGCCGTTCAAACGTTTGAACTTTAAACGCACACTCGGATTCAGCAAACAGGTGTAGGAACACTGCACTCTTCTGCAATTGACGGTCTCGAATTATATATTTAATTAAACAGTATAAAGAAAACAGGTAAAATTATTAAAATACGATGAAACTATATAGAGAAATAAAAAATTATTTCGAAGATGTCTGAGAAATCTACATGGCTCTATATCCCAGAACACAGCGGTGCCAGAACCTAAAATCCAACAAGATTACGTCAGTTATTCTACCAGATACGTAGGTCATTTCAGAAATAATGCAGACAATTTTTTGTTTACGTCCATCTTTATTTTTTTTAATATCTCTTTACAGTCCTTCAATATAGTCCCCCTGCTTCTCAATGACCGAGTCCCAACGTGTGGGAAGCTTTACTATTCCATCCAGGACACCATCTTTGTTTATCTGTTGAAGGCTCGGGTACTGCAGCAGAAAGCTCTTCCAGAGAGGGAAAACGACGGCCTCGCATAGGTCGTTTCAACTTTCGGAATAAGTCGAAGTCTGGTGGACTCATGTCCGGGCTGTAGGGAGCATGAGGCAACACCTGCCAACCGCACTGGCGCAGCTTTTATGTTACGACATTCCCGATGTGCGGGCGAGCGTTGTCATGGAGAATGATCGGCCCAGCCTCGAGCAACTGAGGTCGGTTTTTGTTCATTTTTCTGCGCAGATTTCGCATAAAGTCAGGATAATAAACCGCTGTGACACTTTTCCCGCACGGAACTCTGTCTGTCATGACGATTCCTTGTTTGACCTTTGATTGAGATCGTCAAAATTTTTTGGGTCGTGGGGAAGATGGAGCTCTCCACTCGTTGGGCTGTGATTTCAGCTCCGGTTCAAAGTCTCTAAACCACGTTTCACCAATAGCGACAAGTCGATACAAGAATGCTTGACCTTCAACGTCGAATCTTTGTTTCAGCAAGGTTGCAATGTCGAGGCGTTTCTGCTTCTGTTCAGCAGTCAAGCAGTGAGGGACCCATCACGCAGAAATCTTTCTCTTCTTTAAATCATGTGTCAGAATTCGGAATATTGACGTTGGTGGAATCCCCGTGGTTTCAGAAAGTTCCTCACATGTCGCACGACGATCTTCTTCAAGAGCATCTGACACAAGTTTTACACTTCGTTCATCTGTTGATGTTTTCGGTCTTCCTGGCCTTGGATCGTCGTTTATGCTCACATGACCACCACGAAAACGACTAGCCCAGCGAGAAACTGTACTACGTCCACTGTTAACTCGCCACAAACGTCACTGAAAGCACTGCGGATTTCTGTCGGGTTTTCTCCACGTAAAGTTTCGATCTTAATGTATGACCTTTGATCTTCAACAGTCACAATACCCGAGAACCGTGCAGGCTCCATTTCTAACTCACGTTATTTAAGAACAGAGCATATTATAAATGAAACAAATTAACGCGCTTCTTTCTCAAGCCCTGAACTGTAACTGACGTGAGGCTCACTGTTGTTGCGTCATCTAATCCGCAGTGTTGACAACCTGTGCATTATTTATGAAATGACACACGTATGAAACATGTATAGGGTAAATTGAGATTAAGTTGATCCTAACTGATTAAGCACTATGCCATGAAGACGTATGGGAAGGGGGGGGCTTAAAGAAAAATATAACGAATTCTGTACCAGATACAAAAGAAATGAGTTTGAACGAAAGCACAAATCTGGGCACTAGGAGGAATGAGAAGTACAACAAATAGAGGAACAGCAAGAAATGAAGACATTAAATACACCCTGAGTTGCACAGAAACAAAAATAGTTTGATTTTTTGCAAAAGTGGCTAATTATGAAGGAACAGCAAGCATATAGGGAAACAATATTTGTACTTCATGTAAGATTCGAAACTCTCACAGCCAATGTGGAATTACAAACCAACGTTTCAGACATCTCCTTCGTCTCCATCATCAGGGTAAATGTGAACAATCACTATAAAGGAACTGGAGTCAGGATGGCTCAGTGGGCACAGAGACGGGTTACGGGATGGCTCAGTGGGCACAGAGACGGGTTACGGGATGGCTCAGTGGGCACAGAGACGGGTTATGGGATGGATAACCGAGTCAGATTCTCACCAGGGAAAAGACTGTTCTCATCTCCGCAGCTTCCAGACCAGCTCTGGGACCCAAGCAGCATTCTATCCAAAGGGTATAGGGGGTATCTTTCCCTAGGGGTTAAACGGCCGGGGCTTGGCTGACCATTAATCTCTATCTAGTGCCGAGTTCAAGCATTGCGAGCTATATCCCCACTCCTCCATATGTCCTCATGGCATACTGCTTAATTAATTAATTAAGCGCAGGGACAAATTTACCTCTTTATCCTGTTACAAATGATTTGGGTGATAAGGAATTCGTGTAATTTCGAAACTGATATAGATAGAGATATCTACAAATGTTCGACAAGTGCTCCATCGGTTACTCTGCAAACGTCAAGGCGATATCGGAGTTACTCCGCGACTCATCGGAAGCCCACTCGCGGCCCTCGGGCGGATATGTTGCACCCAACGTTTCGAGTTTCCTTGCTGTTTTCAAGTTGTCTCGTGTTTGTATCTGTAACTTGTTCGAAAATACACTAATTTAACCAATCAACGATCACGTTCCGTCTAACGCAACACAGAGAATGTATAACATTCAATTTATTTTATTAAAATCGCAACATGTTTCGACCATTTTATCTGGTCATCATAAGGTGAATACAAGCTTTACACGTTATTCTATTGAATTGCAAAGCGCTTTCCTTCTCATATGAGCCCATATTTACAATGATTTCTGTTTTGATGCCAGTATTAACATAGATAAAATCCACCTATAGTGTAACCGCACCATGCAGGGACCTCGGGAATGTTTTTCATTTACATTGTTTATTACCATGCACTACATGGACACGAAATGTAGTACTGTTAACAATAGATGATACACAATTGACTCCAGCACCAGCAGACGCCAAGGACAACATCCGGTCTTTCTGAGGGACAAGCAAACTGCAGGTCTCTTGAAAACCCAGAACGGAGCAGGAAGTATCCCGCTGTGTTCTCTGGGGATTTCAATGCTTAACTGCGGGGGTTCGAGCCTTTGAAAATTTGAGATTTGACAAGAAACGAGTCGCAATAATTTTCGAAGGGGCGTACCGAGCGATTGTTAGCGTACCTCCATTTATTTGAGAGCTGTCAGAGGGACCGTGTTGTACTTAGGCCCAAATTAACATGGATCTGGATAGGGATTGGCTGAATGCAAATGAGAGAAACACCCAAATTTTAGGTTCAGCCAATCAGCAAAATTTCAGAGGAGAGGAATCCAGGCGTTCCCGGAACCGTCGGGACTTCTGCCTCTCCAGAACAGTCAGTCATCAGAACGAAATAAGAGTAGTCGGTCAGTACAAGGCAATAAGAGCAGTCAGTTATTGCAAGTTATTACAAGTTATTACAAGTCAGTACGAGTCATCAGAAGGAAATAGCGGGAGTCATTAGCCCAAGGGAATAACCGGAATCAGTAGTAACCTCCTGGACGTTAAATCGGTGTTGGCCCTAGTCCAGTGTACAGTTCAAAGTGCTACAGCCGGGTAACAGGTAATTGTAGTGAACATCCACAATAAACGCAACATTATTGGTGAAGTGCGAGTTGTTTTCAGTGTTCTCTCTCTCCTTGTGTGAGCAAGGCCCAGAAGTCGCCCTGAGACAGAATCTCGTCCTACCTTCTGAGCAGTCGGAACCCCAACCGCCCGCCTATCCAAATCCCCACCTTGTTTTCCCCGTTCCAACTCGTGGATTTCACCCAAGTCCACTGGCGCCCATACAAATTCAAATTCAGAGCAATCCCACACCCTAACCTGAACCAGAAAGCAACAGGAAGCGGCGGATGCAAGTGGAGACCACAAAGGGGCGAACGTGAACGACAGGTATAGGTGACTACCAACTCGTGAGGCTTGAAGTCTCACTGAGCGGTAAGGACGAAGAAAAAGGAGGGCGGTAAGAGGTGGCGCCGAACGTGTAGGCGAGCGGGAGAGGGCGATAAGAATAGAAATTAAGTTGGTGTGTTGAATAAATAAAATTGAATAAAACTGAACAACCCTGGAGTGAACTAGGGTAAACGGGTCTGGAGCTACAAGGGTATGATCCCTCATTCGGCTAGTTGCTGTGTGTTGGGTAGCGGATAAGAATCTCGAACAATGCAGTCTGCAACATGAATAGCTAATTTTGATGTGTTGGCTACCGCTATGTGCTTAATGAAGAGATTACTCTTGTACTTACGGCCTGATGGATGTTTTCTAGCATAACTAGGCTACGGTCTTGATTTTTGAACTGATACACTAATTTCTTATCACTCAAATGGTTTATATTAGCCCTGTATAGCAGTCAGTCAGACCAGCGCCTGGTCCTGCTCCACAACATGCAAATAGGACGAGAAATCGATTTGAGAGACTGTATGTACCATAGCGGCGATGTATGCTCATTCACCACATCAAGCCTGGTGATAGAGATGCCTGGAACGTCAGCACTCACACGGCTGATCACCCAAGAAGGTTTTAGCACAAAAAGGTTGTACAAACAAAACACAGTAAAATATTTAGACAGAATTGGACCGAAATGGGAAAAGAAGGGGCGATAAAGGTAAACTGAAAGTTGTCGTGAAATATGTAAATACTGTAGACACAAAAAGGACCGTACACTGCACCAACCCGGTATTAAAAGGTGTACAGTCTCAAACAGTTATATATACATACGAGTATATATGTATAAAACTGAACTGAACTCAGTATTCAGCTCTTGCTACCTTTTGCAAACCACAATGTCAGCTGCTTCCCCCCCCTTCCACCCCATCGAAGTGTTTCCGAATTCCGACATGCTAGTCTGTATTGAAAACAATGAGTAAACAGTATCTGTACTCCCTTGAAACACATCCATGATCTGTAAACTGAGGGAATAATTGGCAGAATTTGCTTAATCTTCGCGTGTAAAAAAGTGCAACAACATGGAACAGAATCCAGTACTGATCAAGAATTTAAGCACCTGTGGATTCAAACAATTTCCAACAAAAATTAGCAGATTTTAGACTGATCTGGGCACGAAGAAACCAATGTTTATGTTCACAGTACTGGTTTTGTAAATGTAAGTAACAATATGCAGTATTAGAGATGAACCAGACATGTAGGTCTCCTGACTGTAACTTATAATTATTGCACCTCTTCTGAATAACCAGTATCACTGTTTCATACGTTCTGTCTGCTGAGAGAATAAAGAGAAGCCATAACAAGGAAGCTGTGCCTTTCTTCACCCTACTGTATTTCATTCCAAAACAACATACAGAAGTCGGATAGGTATACGTCGCATAACATCGAACAAACTGCATGTTCATTTTACACAGATGTTAGAAAACAGACAGTGAAAATATGAACAGCATTAAACTAGCTTAGGATGAGGTCGAAAGACGATATTCTGAGATCAAGACAAACTTTCCAGCCCTTTAACAACCAAAGATGGTAAACAACCGCTTAACATTAAAAAAAAGTTACAGTTCAGCCCAATTTTTCAAGAGGAATTATCGCAAAGATCGAAACTAAGGATAAACAACGTAGAGCAATCCAATGATATTGGTCTGTCGTAATATCTCGCTTATGAGGGCACTGCCTATTGACTTCTGTGAACAAGCTAATCCTAATGCGGACAAGTGAAAACCCGAAGAGGTCAGGTCCCACAACAAACTTGCATATTCACGAACTATCACGAACACATTCCTGCTCCATATTAAACAATTCTCCAGCTCCGTTGAAATCTGACAGTCGCTCACCTAGTCACGGATGTTCCCTGCCATTTACGAGACCAGGAGGCTCAGCACCATGATCACACGAGCCTGTCGCTCGACTCCCTCCTGAGTCACATAAACGAAACCACAACGTACGTACTCATGATCGCACTGTTATGGATGTTCCTGGATGTTGAACGAAATTCAATGACCGTATGTGTAAACAATAATGTATCCACTGAGTTATTTCAGCAAATGCGGGAAAAGGAAGTCTCAAGTTTGGAATGGCACATCACTTCAAATAGGCCCGATATGTGTGCGTAGCAAAGGAATTCAACATTCCCAAAGGGCAATGCTTCCCATGAAAGGGTGATAGTCCCTCCCTCCTCGCATTAAGCAATTTTAAAGTTTTAGGGAATCAGAATCATTGCATACTATAAACGTCAAGGTTAGTCCAATCCATATTTTCTTTAAGAGCAATTTTAATATCATGCTCACATATATATGCATAGATCACTCTGTCTGTTCCCTTGAGGTTCTCCAATAAAAATATTGTGTGCATTTCTCAGTTCCGCCATGTGCACTAGCCTACATGTCCCACCATCCATATTTTGCTCACCCTAATGATACGAACCTCTTTTGTACGACAGTCACCTGTGACTTCCTCTCTTTTAGATCCAAATAGTTCCTAGCATTTTGTTATCAGACATGACTTTCTCTGCATAAGTTCTGAGGTTCTTCACGGCGAACTGCTCAGATTGTCGTCTTCTGGAATGTGACATCGTATAGTCTTGCAGGCGGATACCGACGTTTAGAAGGAACGTGCTGAAATGTGAAGGGCGAGGAACTTGTTTTGGTTTCCTTCAGTCACTTTACGACTGATGGTTTACCGCCAAACAGTGCTGTCGAGGTGTCGAGACCACACTTTCTGCTTTCTTTTGCAAATCGTACAATTAAAGCTATAGTCGTGTTGCACCCTCTCTGACAGCTGCATGGGTCTGTCTTTTGTCAATATCTTGGCCTCCGTAAAAGTGCACACTTTCTTACACATTTATAGCTATGGCACAATAAAGAACAATCACATACACAATTTTAAATATATACAAGGCCTCTGTCAGTCTAGCCTTTGCAAGAAGACAGCCTGTCTCATATAGATTGTGTTAAAACGACAGCACAGTCAAGTCAACGATCGTAAGCCTCGCAAGTGCCAGGTTTAAGCTTCTTATGTTTTCGGGGCCGGGCTTCGCCTTGCGGCCAACACTTTTATTTTCGTGATCATGTACGACTTCTGTTTGCTGCCTGCACACTTCTGTGGTATAACCATCCACGCATGGCACGCTGAAAGCCCAGTGTAATTAGAGAACCGGCGTGCGCCTTGTAAACTGACCAGTGGTGGGGAGAACCTTATTTTGCGATTTCCATCGATGGGTTTCTACCGCATACGTCATTAGGGACACAATCAGTGCTTTGTGAAGGGTTAGCTCAATGTTAGCGCTCAATAGCTCACATATGAATAGCAAATAAGAGGTTAAAAAAGGTACAGCCATCCCTGCAACGGACCGTGGAGGCCCATAGGGTTGTGAGACGTCGAGGCTTCCACATTTTCTCTAGACAATCGGCTCACAGATGGCTGTGAGGTTGTCAGTCTTACGCGCCGGCAGTCCGCCCTTTAACCCCAGGTAGAGTCATACCTGTTAGGGGATGTGCCGACACGAGGGCCACAGTGCAGCTGGAAAGATTAGATCAACTGAAAAATGCAACGACCTCACCGGGAAATGAAACCATAACCTGCCGGCCTGTAGCATAGTGCGTCAACCAATTATGCCACCGCGTGCCCCCTCTGAATAGCGAACAGATTCTAATAAATGTGCTGAAGGCCCATGGTTCGATAATATCTGAGCGAAATCTCCATGTAATTCTCTCATTAATGATTACACCGAGATATCTGGGAACTTTCCGTCCATTCGATGTACCTCGTATGTTCAACCCCAACTGCTTAAGGTTTCTAGGCTTTCTGTTTTGGTTTTGGGTTGCAGGCACTCAGACGCACTGGAGGGGGTTGCGGAATGGAACTGGTAGGCAGGATTGCTTTCCTATGTCTGAAGAAGGAAATGCAAGCGCGCGCGTGCAGCAACAGCAAACGAGGACAGTAGTGCACTGCATTGCATTACAGAGCAGAACAAACAATTGAGGACAGCAACATACTACAGTCCTCAGATCACATTTACAATAGCAATAGTATCTTAAAGGTTGCCACACAATTCAGCGTTAGAAACTCATACGTGAATTCTTCCAGCAACTGGGACAAATGAACGGTATTGGTAAGAAGCGAGGAAAAATGACGAGATAATAAAGATAGTCGGAAATGATGGTCTTGCTGGGAGAAGGCACGTGATACAATGAACGACCTCAAGCGAGGAGACTGACCTACACTGATAAATTTCTTTTCTCATTCTGTGAATCTTAGAAACTGATCACCAAGCGATTGGTTCCGGAGGCCGTTAGGTCTAACACGTACTTGCTGCAATCGAGCAATTAAGAACTAAACCGTGGGTTTGAACCCCAAGTGAGAGATGTCTGGGTACAGGCTTTGTGACGAGGCGCGCCTCGATCCGAGGAAACCTTTAGTGTGTCTGAGTAGGATTCAACTAAACATTTATGAAAAAGAGAAGCTCAAGGCTGGGCTGTGGCCGCAGCGTCCAGAAAACTGAAAGCGCTACAGACTGCAGGGCAGTGCTGAGAAACTAATCAGGGGGCTCTATAATGCTAAGCAAATAAACTTATCTAATTTCTACTTAGAAGTTACTTGAGAATCATGGACCCTTATTTAACTCGGCTGTATCGACTGTGCAAGTTGTGTAGCGTCGAATGATGATGAAATGGGGAAGAATTTGGGCGAGGGGTGAAATGGTATGCTCTATTTCTTAATACTAAATCCGAAAAAGACAAGGAAGGTCCAGGTAAACGTCACAGCATATATTTAAATGGTTATATCCAGTAAATCAGGCCCGTTACGTTGAGCTAACCTGCCAGGATCTTGCCCAGTGTACACAGCTCCACACATATCTTTCCAACAGTTGGATATTTAACGACGTGACAATATCGAGACTATATAGCGCCGATGATAGGATTAATGAATGTGGAGCTGTGGATGGAACAAAAATTGGCAGGGGAAACAGAAGCACTACGAGAAAACTGCTCCAATGCCACTTCGTCCAGCCGGCAGCTAAATGTCTATAACATGGCCGCTATGCATATACTGCTATCCATGTTACAATGTAAATGCATTATGTCAGTGCTTCTGAACACATGGATGGATCATTGTGAAATTTCACATGAAAAATAAGATACAAGAGCCCACTTTTAATTTTCCCGCAATCAATACCAGAATGGGGCTGTGCATATATATACACGGACCAGAATTCTGACGAAGGTCTAGTTGTTTATTTGTGGTTTATTAAGGACCTTGTCAAGAGTCGGCATGGCCCAGTCGATATAGCGACGGCCCACGGGTTGTTGGCCGGGGTTCCAATCCCAGTTAAGGCATGATTTTTGTCCACTCCATAACGTCCAGACCGACTCTTGGGCCCACCCAGCATCCTATCCAGTGGATACCGAGGGCTGCTTCCCCTGGGGTAAAGCGGCAGGGACGTGAAGCTGACCACTCACATGTGTCTAGTGCGAGGTCAGGACTAGTGGAGCCATACTTTACTCCCCCATACGTCTTCATGGGGTGGTGCTCAAATTATTTCAGTAGACAAGACGGTCTCTACTCCAAAATCTGAGCTTCTCGAAAACGAGGCCACTCGACCGCGACGCTCGATAAAATTTGGTATCACGACCTTCGAGAAATATGCAGCTTTTAATTAGGTCACATTTCTGTACAGCGTGAAAGAGCAACATGGCTGTAAAGAATGGGCCACTTCACAGTCACACACTAAACAATACAGCAGATAGGTAGATTCGGTTCATTGTACTAACTGGGTACGAGTACAGACTGCTTCTTGCGTACACGCAGGTACACCAAGCAGAACAGCAACTGCAGTGTAAAGAAACTCTGTTCAGGCGATGCCCGAACAACACAGCATTAACTGCGTGACAGCAGTCATGCTGTAGTCTTTTAGCAGAGCGCTAGTGCGCTGCTCATCACAAAAATGTACGAAATATGCTGTTTTAATAAATCGGGTATGCTGGTCACAGAAATGGCGGTCGTTCTTTCTTGTATGCAAGGCATATGAACCTACAAATTATCATGCAATCTGAAACAATGAAACTACTTAAATTAGAATAAATTACACTGGCTAGTAAAACACGATTGTCTGACATAAACTATGACTTACTTACTAATGGAGTTGGGCCCTTCTTGAGGAGCAGCCAATTCTGCAGCTACTCAAGAATTTCCCAGCATTTTATGGAACCCAAAGGTCCATTTCCGTGTTCACAAGAGCCATCCACTGGTCCCTACCCTGATTCAGATCTATCCAATAGATACCATCCCATCCTATCTCTCTAAGATCCATTTGAATATTGTCCACCCACCTACGCCTTGGTTTTCCCAGTGGTCTCTTTCCTTCTGGCTTCCCCACCAATATCCTATACGCATTCCTCGTCTTCCCCATTCGTGCTACATGACCTGCCCACCACATCCTCCTTGACTTGATCATTCTAATTATACTTGGAGAAGAGTACAAGTAATGAAGCTCCTCATTATGCAGTTTTCTCCAACCTCCTCTGACTTGATCGCTCTTCTGTCCAAATATTCTCCTCAACACCCTGTTCTCAAATACCCTCTGTCTATGTTCCTCCTTAATGTCAGAGACCAAGTTTCACACCCATACAGAACCACAGGCAAAATTATAGTTTTGTATATTCTAATTGTTATGTTTTTGGACAGCACCAAGTAAAACCACGAAGGTGAAAAAGTGCGATTTTTCTTTATCACGATTCAATATATGAACTGCAACGTGAAAGAAAATTTCTATGTCCATATTCTGAATCATCACAACAGATTTTAATTTAAAAAATTGATTTCCTTGTATATTTCGAAATCCTTGTTCAGCAGCATTATTAATACAATGTGTAGTGACGATTTTGCCGTTTCCTGAACGAACAATTTGACACGAGTGCCCGGTGTACCCTTCATCTTGTTCTGCAACGAACTTAGCAGCATCCCTACATAAGGGTTCAGGAATCCAACTACTTGTTACAAAACACATTTGGTGATAAAGTAACGATACTGATATTAATAATATAGCTACGTTGTGATCTTAGGGCGATTCAGAGTTAAAGTGAGAGTGTGCCTGTGCTAATCGCCATCCCAGCAATGTGTATTCTAGACCTGCGCACTAGACGCGCTGGGTTGTCAGCTTCTCTCCGGGGCAATAACTCCCTGTGGCCAGCCACTGAAGGGAGGATGTGTCGAGAAGTCGTAACTATGACGATAAACCCTGCCTACGCCTAGCACCCAACCCCTGTCGTCACGCCACAGTTATCACTGTGTAATTCAATTTTACTTGTTTTAATCGGTACTTCTAAACGACGCTGTTGGCAGAAAGCACATACATATATTCCTATTTTGATTTCTATCTTATGGAATGCAACAGCGTGAAGAGCTGGATTTAAGTGGAAGCGACCGAGCCGGTCGCCCAAGGACCTCCACAAAACGAAAACAGAGTCCATAAATTTCACTGAGACATCTGCTTCTTTAAAACCATGAAGTTACTATAAGAAAGAAGAACTGCTGGTCACAGTAGCCGAGCGGTCTAAGGCATGTACTGTCTTCGCTCGCTTGGAAGCCGGGATCGTAAGTTCGTATCCCACACAAGGCATGGATGTTTGGTGTGTGTGTATGCGTTTATTTTGTGTTTGTGTTGTCCTGTGTTTAGGTACAAGTCTTGCGACGAGCTGATCACCCGTCCAAGGAGTCCTACCCTCTGTAAAATGACCATGAAACTGAAAAATCAGGGGGTTGCAGAGCCAGTGAAAAAAAAAATAGAAAGAACAAAAAAAAGATAAAAATGTTTGAAGCTAAATTTGTTGTTCCTCACAGAGACCTCTAGACTTTGACTGCCCCGGGGCCCACACAACTGCAAATCTGGCCCTGGCCTTGCAGCCCCACGTCTTCATAGCCACCGATGTGAGAATCTCAGATCCGCTCTATCTCCTTTAGCAGACAGGCTTTCGGCTAGTGAATCACAGCAAATTCTCCATCATATCACATCATATTTGTTTAATTCTGCGTAACTCTCATGCGTCCCCTTCACTACGCAAATAAAATGAACGGCTAATGGAGATCTAATGTCCGTCACCTCATAGTGAATAGGGATGAAATTTCTATTTGCCTAAAAGTTCATTTTGCTCAACATCCGCACATAAGACAAAGCTATAATTCGAAATCAGTCGAATTTATAAAAAGAATTAGGCCCTGCTCATCAAAGCAAGGCGCATCCATGACAAAATATGTACCTCACTACGATTTATTGATGGTGGTCGAAATATCTGTCTACTCCTATTAAATTCACAGCACAAGGAAAATAACACGTGCTCCTGAGCAGCAGCATCTTCTAGGAAACGGCAGTTTCCCGGAGTTTCGGAGGAACGTATTGCCTCTATCTTCAGAGTCGACGAGATGGCCGAGCAAGCTTTCATTTCGACCCTGAAGATGAGAGTTGGGCGTTCCTACGAATTTTCGATAAACTTCTACCAGGCTACACGGTGTCACACCCCAATACATCCCACTCGACATACCTGTACTGCATCTGTTGTGAACAATTTAGTTACGTAATCACAAAACTACAGTAATGTAACTAGCACAATATTCACCTCCACTGACACAAGAACTTCCAAATAAATCAGCACTCTCTATCTCCGGCCTTGCAAAACATAAATAATCCTATGAGTAGATGTCGAACGATACAAATAGACTGGGGTGTACACCAATTCTTCAGCATAAGGCAACTTCACTCGGCGTCACACACAAAACAGGCACTGAAACTGTCTGGTGAAAGTCACAGCCGTCCTACTCTACCGTGCCGTGTCGACTGCCACCTCTCTCTCTCTCTCTCCTTATCTTTGTGCCACTCTCGCCCTCCCCTCTCCCCCCTAAGTGAAACCCTACCACTGAACACGGTACCTTGGAGGCACACACCTTGTGTCAGTAATGATATTATTTGCACTCTGCACACGCCATCACTGACGCAAAGTCAGAAACATACAGCTCGTGAGGGTCATACGAAAAAAAAAATTAATCCTATAGGGCTGTCAGGAAAACCTCAAGGAAAATTAACATCTGGAGGACCTAGGCGTATACGGAAGATAATATTAAGATGGATCCTAGAATAATCAGGTGCCAAGGTGTGAAATATATCAAATTGGTTTAGGACATCGTCCAAGTGTGCGGGATTTTGGTATAGTTTTGCAGAACATTCATGCTGTTGTTACCTTAATTTGTCTTTAAAATTGCTAGTGGGGTGGGACTAAGTCCCTTGTACTGCGGTCACTTTTGGCCTATTGTATCAGCCCAAGATGATAGGTGAGGGTGATTGTGGAGCAATTGGTGGAATGATGATTGGCAGGGGAAACCGAAGTACTCGGAGAAAACCTGCCCCAGCGCCACTTTGTCCACCACAAATCCCACTTGACCAGACACGGGATCGAACCCGGGCCGCCGCGGTGAGAAGCCAGCGACTAACCGCATGAGCTATGGCGCGGCCCTGCTGTTACCTTAGGCATTAATTTAATTATTAAGTTAGCGCTGGGTTACTTAAGGAAGACTGCTAAATTTACAGATGAAGTTCACTTCTGTAACGATAATTCTTCTCATGGATCCACGCAATACGAATGAAACCGTTTTGCGCAAACTGAGAGCAATGTGTAACAGCAACCACCCTGGGCACTGTCCACGGTCCTGAATTCTTTCCCAAACACAATGTTTCGGAAACTGAATCTGTTTCTTTCATCTGGTGCAAGGGATTAGAAGTTCATACTCATTTAGGCCATGGCGATCACTGGCCACCAAAAGAAGATGTAGCAGAGTAATATGTTCAGGCTCCCTACTTTACAATGCACTTCCTTCAGGATGTAACGCACATGCAAAGTTAGAAAAGTTACAAAACCAATTATTTTTGCACTTGCACTGCAGTGGAGCAATTACACGATGTTACTTCCTGATGTTATGCAAAACGAGGAGCGTAGGCAGCATATCTTCACCCTAACTGCACGCTTTATAGCATTTCCGCGGATTAAAACGAACTTGTTTCACAACGTCACATTAGCCTACAATTAGGTCTACCGACCTATTAAACATAATACTCGATTTACTATTTAACACTGACAGATCGACAGCTTGGCTATTAGCTGTCTTACCACACTGGGTCACGAAAGCAGCATGTTTACAGGTTATTATGTTAATAACGAACACAGATCATACACTCTAAAGTCCAACTTTTGAAAAAATTGGCTCAGCGCTTTTTTGAGATACGGTACAGCTGGTCATCAAACTTTTCGGCGCCAAGACGCATCCTACAATGAGGAGTTAAAATAGTTATTCTACCTTTGGTATTTGTGGTGGTAAAACTTCGCCTCTCGCACTGAGGAAGAAACAGAGAGACAGTGTATGAGAGAAGAGTGGCAAGCAGAAGGCTTAGATCTAAGGAGAAAGTAACACGAGAAAATTGCAAAAAGATGAGCTTCAAAGTTTGTACTCTTTGCTAAATGTTATTAGAAACAAGTTGGAGGAGATAGGCCGAACACATAGAAGGCATAGGAAGATAAGATATGCATACAACAAAATAAATGGGAAAACTCCGGGAAGTTAAGACTATCAGCTGGGAGACATAAATACAGTATCAGAGTTTGAACTAGATTCACTTGGCTATGGGTTTCCGGAAAGAGGGGGAATTTCCACATTAATTATGTAATTGTAAACTGTCGGGGGGAAAACTTCGTAGTTTCTTAGTTAATAAATTACAATAAAAAGCATGTGTATAACAAGTACAATAACTGAAACAGGATGAAGTAACTTGTACGTGTATTAACAGACAAGAAAATGTAACTTTTTTTTGCCAGGGACTTGACTGCTTTTCTTATCATTATCACAATACATAATAGCTAAACTTGAAAGAAGGAATAATATTCAAAGAAAGAAGGATTCGAACCGCGTCCAGAAATTGTACTGCAGTGCTTGCGTCTCGGCAGCCCTGCAATGTGGGGCTGCAATGAAATTACATAATTACGTATTTTGTGTCGTGACGCTCTGATTTAAAGCTGCTGACTTCAGAGAATGTCGATATGCTACTGTTTACACTTGCCTTTTGTTACATCACAGATATAAACAGCAAATGATTATTCGATAATACTGTTGACAAGTACACAAACTTGCTTAGTCGGCTTTCCCATTTTAAAGTCCTTCGAAGCCCAGTAGCAACGTGGGTGCCGCATGTCTTAACATTACAAAACTCTGTGCTTCGCCAACGACGTGCATTCACTTGTTTCCAGATATCCTATAAAGGAACAGCGATTATTTTCTTAAAAGCATTAACTGACTGGTCATTACAACAGAGCCTCAGTGTGTTTCCATGGGTTAGGAACTGTTTTTAGAAATTATTTATAGATATTCAGGCTTCAGGTGCTCAAGTCTCACACTCAACCTACATGATAATGTAAAGCTGTCCCGTTGCTTAACTAATTAAGCATTACGCCATGAAGGCATATGGATGTATAGAACCACGTTTTCTTCACCTCGGCACTACTTGGAAGTGAGTGGTCAGCTTCACGCCCCGGTCGCCCTTTACCCCCAGGGAAAGAACCCCCGGTACTCATTGGACAGGAGGTTGGGTGACCCCAGAGCCGGTCTGGACGAAATGGAGAAGTGACAGTTCTTGCACCTACCGGGGCTCGAACTCCAGCCCGCAGCCAGTCTACACCGACCGCGCTATCCCGACTCCTACATTCAACCTACATAAAAATTAAATATAAACGAAAATATTCGAAGGCGTGTCGAAAGTCGCAAACGAACGCGGTATCTGGAGGCAGATCTAACAGAATACGGATGGTCGGACACTAAAACAGGGAACAACACTGAGAAGTACGTATAGGCAAAACACGTGTAACAACCTTACGAAGGCGGGACCTTGTATCTACAGGGTTCTGATGGTGGTGTAGTACTAACACTCGGGATTACTGGGATTTTGGGCTTTGTCCCTCGTCCGGCATTCTTAAGCATACAGCTCCAGTTTCCGAGACATTGTGTTTTAGAATACTCGACGATGGACGAAGTCCAGAAACCCAGAAATCCCGAGCATTAGCCCTGTGCCTAAGCATTGCAGCGGGGGCACGCGGTACATGCTACAAGCCGGAAGGTCGTGGGTTCGATTCCCCATGTGGTGAAATTTTCAATGTACCTGATCCTCCCAGCCGCACTGTGGCCCTGGGGTCGACTAGGCCTCCAACAGAAACGAGTGCCCAGAATCTTGCTGGGGGGTAAAGGGCGGGTGGTGCGTAAGGCTGACAACCTTATCGCCATCTGTGACCCTACTGTCTAGAAAATGTGGGAGCTTCGACGTCTCACAACCCTATGGGCCTCCGCGGCCTGTTACAGGGATAGCTTTGCCTACTTTTGCCTAAGCAATGCATCATGTAGGTACGCTGGGGTTGGAGATCTACTTCCACGCTACATGGAGGTGACCGGTAGCCTCACGCTGCGACCGCTTTCTCTCTCGGGAAAGAGCAATGTACCGGAGACAAGTGTACGTGGGGATTTTAAAAGTTGGGACGAGAAATAGCATCTGACACTTCCGAGGATCAAATACCGGCCACTTTCAGGAAATTGTACCAACCGCATCACTGACACTCTCCGATCTGATAGAGCCGCTGTGGGTGAGTGTTGCGAGTGGAGAACGATCACTGCAAACAAGCGAACAAGATGTCGCCCAAGTGACTGCAGCTTTCCAATGTACACATTAACGGATAAGCAACCTGTTCGAGTATATTAAGATTTTAGCCTTCTGGCTTGTGACACCATGCAGTTTTGCACGCGGATGACGTTTCGGAAGAAATTTCTGCCTTCAGCTTCAGGGTTGAAGGGTAAGTTCTGGAATAAACATGGTTATATGGGCGAACCTGTTCCTGAACCGACATACTTCAACCCGGAAGACGGAGGCAGTATTTTCCCCCGAAACTATGGCATCCGCCCACAAAACTACATGATGTCACAATCCAGAAGAAAACATCATGACACACAATTAAAGTACGGTTAAATAATAGAAGCATCGGCAGACAGTTTGAAATGTTCTCTCGATTGCAGGGAAGGCTACAGCCGCCTGATAACAGAGTGTTCAGAAAAATGGCTGAAGTCATCGGGTAGTTTCAGCTAACGTATAAAGAGCAATGTGTTTTATATAGATCACTCAGTACTGTTAATACAGTAGAATCTAGAAGACCACGATGGGCTGGGTGTGTAGCAAAGATGAGCCGGCTGAAAAACGGCCACTTGGAAGACAGAGGACGAGGGGACTCGGAAGTGAAGTGGCTTTGTTGAATCTTCGGATTCTAGCATAAAAGATTATCAACTCCATCCAGTGTGATTAATAATTTCTTTTTTCATCTTTAATCTTTCATCCTTGACCTGTTCGGTCGGAGCGACCACCTTCAGAAGGATACATCAATACATACGGACACTACTATTGCAATCTGATTGGTCAATACCAACACATACACAGAGTATCATCACAATGCCATGAGTATAAAATCTGATCCTTTAACAATTACAGCCGTGCATGAATACATTATTATAATTAGCCTGTTTTCAAATGTGGTTTAAAATATATTTCGTTAAAATTCTTAGAACCAATTTGGTTCGTTTGACGGGCCAGGATGAACTAAATCAAATTCTTCGGATTCTGCTTTCGAAATCTGATTAGTTTAAGGAGAGCGCAGTACTTTCCGGTTTCTTTCTGCTTGACTACACCAGAAAGCGAGGAATTTAATTGCAGTTTAGTTACAATTCTCAGAAAAGAAGTCCTCCTTTAAATGACTCTATGTACTCACTCACACGTGACATGTATTTGCAATGTTTGTCTGCGTCGTGCACGATCCTAATACTCTGAAATCTCCGCTTTTAATTATCTTGGAGATAATCTCCCATAAAATGAAACATATGAACAGCAGCCCCACAACGCACAGGCCTGCTATAAACTCACGAAAACATGTGAAAAGAGCTCACTGTAGCCGATAAAACGTAAACCAGTATAACATCTGATGTTGCTCCTTATACACATTTTGATTAACTTGTAAAGCATGCGATAATACCAGTACATGGAAAGGTCCTTACTGCATCTGTAAATAAAGGACAAGAATACAATCAAAACAAAGCCATGTCGGTTCAGTACGCCCATTTTGTAATGTGGCATCATTAAAACGAAAATTAGGCCACTCCTCCGCATACAAACATGCGTGTTACTTCCCAGTGTGCCGTGGGAAATAGAACCCCACGATTATGTATTGAATTTCTTCAGACTAAATTGTAGGACTATATAAAACTCACATGTCACTTAAAAACAGAAATATCACGTATAAATGTCGTCCATCGCGTCAGGCTTGGTATAATTTCATATAAAGAGATAATTAAGTTCATTAGTAGTATCATGTTTAATTACATTAACAAGAGGCCCTAAAACACACACTGAAGAGATCGTTGTTGCAAACTACCTTTCCAGAATTATACTAGTAAGCACCAGATGCACTCACTGTTAGCAAAATGCATTTTAGGATTCTGAAGGAATACACTTTACATTGGTACTTATCCTCAACCTTTTCCATGTTGCGGTACCCAAACACAGATAAGTACCTCATGTCACTGCATTTCACGTTTCGCCGTAGAGTTGTGTGGTGTGTGTGTGTGTGCGTGCGCGCACATGCAGGCTTGTTCATATTATTCTTAATGACTAGACAAGCCTTCCAATTATATAATTTGTCTGTACACATTAAGAATATATCTGGAGCGACAAAAACATCTACGTGTAAATGAGAGACATGCAGCAAACATAATATGTTTAACACTGTAACTGCGAACTGGTAGCATTTAAGGGCGAAACTAAATACACAAGGAGATTACAACAATTAATACGAGATAAGCACAAACGATCTTTACAATTTCGGAAATGTACTGTGAAACAATCAGACAAGATGATACATCCTACCTTCCAGGCGTTAACATCAGACCTGTCGACGTTTTGAATAAAAGCGTGAAAATGCAGTTACGGTAAGTGCATTCAAGAAAATGACGATAAAAAAGGTAAAGCTATCCCTGTAACAGGCCGTGAAGGCCCACAGGGTTGTGAGGCGTCGAGGCTCCCACATTATCTAGACAATCGGCTCACAGATGGCGGTGAAGTTATCAGCCTTACGCGCCGGCAGCCCTTTCCTCTCAAGAATATTCCTGGTAATCATTTCTGTTATAGGCTGAGTCGAACCCAGGGCCACAGTGTGGCTGGAAGGATTAGGTCAATTTAAAAATCCAATGGCCTAATAGGGATTCGAACCCGCGACCTTCCGGCTTGTAGCACAGTGCCTCAATCAACTACGTACTATATAACGAAAAACTTGTGGAAAAACATTTGTCTCTACGCAGTGTAGTATCCATATTACTGACAGTCATCCTCAACAAAATAATTTATGGTACGTATTAAGTTGTGAGTAGCGTAGAAAGATTACTGCTCAAAGCAAGGATCGGTGCGGTGAGCTGGTCAAAGTATACCGGCACGTGTCCGGGTTCCGTGACTAATAATAATAGGTCTGAATTGGATGACTGGATTTATTGGCAATTCTTTACAATTACAAAATTATAACTCACAATCCATGGCTGTCTAAAACTCGCTCCATTCCTTACTCGACCACGAGTGTCTTCTCTTACGCGTGACTGACTCGGTTCGGTCACTCCTTCAGCTTACGTTGCCCGCTGGTTAGCACTCCACAGCTGAACACTGAACTCCCTTAGGAATGCCGAATAACTGAACTCTCGTGAACTGAACTAAACTCTTCTTTTTATGATTCTGTATTTCAGCATCCTGTTGCAATTGTTCACATTAGCGTCCATTTGTCTATAATCCAATTTGCAACACTTTTTATTTTACACTTCGATACACACACTAACACTACATGTTTCGGCCTCAAACGGCCATCTTCAGGTGTATTTTACAGATATTCAATTGAGATTGTGTCGAAACTGCAACACTGTTTCACTGTTCCAATTCATTTTAAAAATGACCAGTAAAGAAAACACCACACGTTGAGGAGGAAACACAAACCAGGAGAAAGTGAGTACAAAAAGTAAACAAACACAACATGAAAACAATATAGGAATCTATAAATTACAGATAACTAACGTGAGGACCAAGCTGCCAAGGAAAGCAACTTATATTTTACGGAAATGAAGACACCCTCAATGAAGCAAAACAATAAGTAACAAATTATAAAAGAATTTTATATTATTTTAATTAAAAAGAAGTCTACAGCGTGTGGTTTTTTAAAATGAATTGGAACAGTGAAACAGAGTAGCAGTTTCGACACAACCTTAATTGAATATCTGTAAAAAAACACCTGAAGATGGCCGCTTGAGGCCGAAGCATGTAGTGTTAGCGTGTGTATCGAAGTGTAAAATAAAAAGTGTTGCAAATTAGACGGATTATAGACAAATGGACGATAATCTCCTTTTTAATTTCGAAATGAGCCGGATATACCTGCAGATCATCTCCAACAGTTCGTCTGTCACTCCGTCTATTCGTTACCGCGGAAACGTGTTTACCGAGCCGATGTCTAGCACTGGACTATCCCGCTTCTATTCATTGACGCGGGAACGTGTTTTAATTTCGTGGCAAGTCGTTATCTAGCAATGGGCTATTCCGGCTTTCAGGCGTCATGTCTCAATATGTTATATTCGGTATAAGAAAAATAAACACCCTCGAGACCTACCAAAATATTACTGAATAATATGCCTACTTCTTAGTACTTTCAACGTTATGAAGTAGACCTACTCTGGATTCCACTGGTAAGGTTTATGTTCCCGATCTTCAAAACTGCACCATGCAGTGCATAATGGCTGCACAATTTCAAAGAACTACTCTGGAAACTTGGCGTGGTAAAAATTGGTGTACTCATTTCAAGTTCTGGAAGCGTGTTCACTTACAGATACAGTCCGCGGGCACTGTCATACACTGCAGCTATGCAGGCTGCAATGTATTCCGTTCCCGGATGTTGCCATAAAATGCACAGTATACGCAGTATACATACCTGCAAAACCCATCCTGGCACAGCACACTCCCCTTTCAGACCCCCCCCCCTCTCTGTACCACATGCAGCGTATTTTTTGCTTACAAAACTACGTTCTTAAGGCAAAGCTGAGAAATGCTTCATAGCGTTACTAGAAACCTGGAGTCGGGTCACGAATTTTCTCTTCTCCACGTTGTCCAGGCCGGTTCTGGGGTTCAACCAACCTATCTAATGGGTACCGGGGAGAGTCTTCCCCTGGGGGGTAAACGGCCGGTGCGTCAAGCTCACCGCCCACCTCCAGCTAGTGCCGAGGTCATGAAAATGTGGATCTATATATCCACTCCCCTACATACCTTCATTGCCTATTGCTTAATTATCTTAACTCATGGACAACTTTACCTTTTTTACTACAAACCTGGGTAGCTCAGTATAGTGATTATGAATAATTTATAGTTGGTCGTGTGCGTTACGAAGCATTCCCACAACATCACAACCTACTTCGCCTGCTCTAATAAAAGTACGAAATAAAAGGACAGTGTTCGTTTAACTACTGTTCTACTACCATGGCCTTGTTCCGCCGTGATTCGTGGTGGTCGCTGGCCTTCGATAGAGGGGAGGGAACTATAGCCCTGGTCCCAGCAGAGTGTGACGTGGCAGTCCCCAACTCGTGAGAAACAAACAGTGTACTAATACAGCCAGGAACACTGCGGTAGTAGCGCAACGCACCTGTCACCACATGAGTACTGGCCAATGCTGTTTGGAGGCGGACAGTGCTGATATTACTGCTGCTTCGAGACGCCGGACAGTGGGTAGCACGGGACGATGTAACGACAACATGTAGCTATAGACCACTGTGGAACAGGAATAGTTAACTACCAGTATCACGGTGTGTTGTCAAACAAGACCTCGAGGCGTATTCTTGCGACGTCACTTCATTACTCAACGCGGTAACTACAGTTCAAAGTAACTATAACACAGAATGTTGAATAAGTCGTTTCACAGTCGGTCCTTTCGTGTTGACTACTCTCACTACAATGTCTAACTGTCCGTGCTGGCTAACCACTGACTTCTGTCGACCTCTACTGTAGGAATGTCCACCACTGCCACCGCCGATATATATTGTGACGTGGACGGCGCAACGCTCGGTAAACACGCCCCTTCCAGCGGTGACGTAATAGCATCGGAGAAACTGCCGCTGCTACGTTAACAGGCCAGCCAACACTCCGTCCCCCTCCCCAGCGGTGACGTAACAGCACTTCCCATTGTGACGTAACAGGGGACACAGCGGTTACTACGCAGCAATAACAACTCTCGGCAGCGTTTCCCAGCAACGCCTGTAAACACGACGTTACGCAACAATGGTACCTATGGCGTAACAATTTTCTGTGTTGTCAGTGCGGAAGCTACCGGAGTATAGTTGACTGTGGTCGCGGTGCAAGGGACAAGAAGGCCCACCCCTTATACATTTAACCAGTCAGTTGAATTGTAGCCGTCGCCGAGTTCCGTTGTAGCGAGCGAATCGTGAACGTGAAGAAGACCGGAACGTGCGATTAGAGGCGATAGTGTGAGAAGGTACTGAGAGTGTGTGGTATAGCTCCCGTATTGTACTGTGAATTCATTCATTCATTCATCAGTAATCTGTCAGATGACAGGTCCACAGCCTCTTCCAAAACAGTTTCTCCACTTAATGCGATCTTCTGTTTTTGGAAAGAGACTATCCAGGAATAGTGATAATGTGGTAGTTTTTCCATTTGCTTTCCACATCGCAGTACAACAGCCGTTCAAACCACTCTGGTCACGCCTGTTGCTATACGAACTTGAACCATCTCGAGCATCATTTTCTCTGTGCTTCAAGTCGCCGCTGATGACGCTGCTTCCGGCATCAGTTTTCGGTGTCTCTCTTCGTCTGATGCCTACCCTTTGACCTGTCCAGCAAGGGAGGCCCTGCCAGTAGCTACGCTACCGCTGGTATAGCTCTCAGGGTCCTTGGCATACTCAAACACCCTCACCACGATAAGGTGGAGACACACGAGGGGACTGTGAATTAGTGAAGACTATTGAAGATAGAGTGAATAGATTATTATGTAGGGTTTATAAATTGTGTAAACCCGCAACTGTGTTATAAGTATTTGTAGTTACGACTTGTAGGTTGTTAAATAAACCAATTAACAATCTGAACGACGTCTTCAGAGACAAAACACGTGACAATATATATAATATATATCGAACAAGTGGGAAACTTCGCCTCTAGCAGCTCCTCTATTGTTACGTCACAGCGGAGAAGTTAACTGGGCTGTTGCCTAGCACAGCTGCAGCTCCTCCGTTGTTACGTCACAGCGGGGAAGTGTTTACTGTCCCGTTGCCCAGCACAGCTCCTCTGCTGTTGCGTCACAGCGGAGAAGCGTTTACTGGCAATGCGTGCGTTATCGCGTCGCGCTGAGTTCACGATTCCCAACATCCTCCCCACCCTGGTCAAGCCAAAGGAATGACCAGCTGCACTGGAAGACTGATTCTCGCTGTGTTCGTTTGTCGAAGGACAGTTCGGACCTGGTTGTCTCTTCCTGGACACAGTCCTATGTTCCTAGTCTTCTTCCACATGTGCCTTGGCTCGCTAACAACAGAAGCTTCCACCGGCTCCCCACAAAGCAGCACGTGCAACAATAAATTTCCAACGTACTCCGTTCTGCACAAGGTGTTGGTGTGTTTTAGCGGCGGAAAGTGATGTCCAGAGTTCGATCAATTAAGGGGTTTTATCCTTTCCGCTGGTAATGCTGCGTCTATTTGTTGTCCCTCCGCAATGTAGGCGAGGAGTGCTTCAATTTCTTCTCGGGAGCCCCGGCCCCGTAATACAAACGGGGCTGAACTCATTCTCGAAACCTCTCCGCAATGCAGACGAGGCGTGAGTCCATGTATTCTTCGGACTTCTCCACATCAGTCGTGTATTCACTGTCATCTAAAAGATCCTGGATATCATAATCCAGTGAAATTAGTTGATCCAGTGTCTCCCGTAGACGGTCTTGGTAGTGCTCATAATCCTCAAGTGTGGGGCTGGCGGTGGATTCAATTATAAGAGTAGTGAACCTCGTCGTTTTCGCCCTTGCCGTGGAGCTCTTCCTCTTTAGCCTTCGGAGTTCGCTATCCGCCATGTCGAGTTGTGAGGGTATCTCCAAGTACGATCTCACAATCTAATTGGTCGTCTGTATGGGGCCTGTCGGAAGACAGAAATCGGATATGTCGACAGAGCGAAATCAGCGAACGTAGGCGTGTTTGCTTTCCAATTTCCTAAGTCCTGACATCTAAATGTATCGTGAGACAACATACGGCTTCATGATGAACACAAATTCTTTCACGTTGACCAAGATCCCGCAATCCTTCTTCCCAGGTTTCAGCACCCAAAAAAGTCGTGAAATAAGACCTCGAGGGGTGTATTCTTGCAACGTCACTTTATTACTTAACGCCGTAACTACAATTCAACGTAACTATAACACAAAATGCTGAACAAGTAATTTCACAATCAGTCCTTTCGTGTTAACAACTCTCACTAGACTGTAGAACTGTAGAATTGTAAACTCCCCGTGCTGGAACAAGAGGGGTGCTCGTCACCAGGTCTCCTACTCAGTTGGTACCGGTGGCCCATTCCCTCCTACTTCCACGCGTGCAGCACTCCACTCCCCATGCATCATCATGGTATCAGCACTTGGACCCTTCCCTCGTATGCAACCAGTTTCAGTTTGTGACCGCAGCGGATGCAATCACGTCTAAAGTAACCCGCTAATTTCTTACTGATCCGTGAATCAGAAAATGGTTAGAACCACTGTTAAAAAGAGACTCGAAGGCCTTAGCACTATTTTCGATCGAAGAGAAAGCGAGGAAACTGCCACGGCCTCACCCGCGTGTACCCTGCAAGCAGGAGAACATCGGCAAAATGTTTGGACGTCTCTTTCCGTTGACGCTGCACTCTTAAGCTGACGTGTTCTAAAAGGACAAGAGAATGATCAAGGCCGACCACTTCCCTACTTTGAAATATGGTACAGATCACAAGGCTCGTAAGTCAGTCTTCCCAGTTTTGTCTCCTTATAATCTGATGAAGGGGCACTCTGCTACTGAGTTCCGCACAATGCCCCTTGCGATATCATGTATATAGAGCATGGCCACTGCATATGCGGGAATGAAGATACAGCTGACGAGACTGAGAAACAGAGGAGGAGCTATATTCTGACAACAAAAGGACACATCGGCTGTATTCAATCCTCAAATTCCAAAGAAATGTGTCCTTAGCTGCTTCAGGGTACGCTCACACAGCAAGCGAATTCGACTTAACACGAATTTGAAGAGGGGGCACCATAAGAAACATCGCATGAACAAGCAGTCAATGACTGTCCTCACAACCAAATATTGCAACCGTCCGTCCCTCGCTGAAAATTATTTAATTGTGGTTATGACCAGTTTATGCATTGTGTTCACACCCTGAGAGGCGCTCCTACGGCGAAGTACCATCCCGTGACCGTCTTGTTGCAATTCAACATAGTCTTCGTTAGGCTTGTGGTGCCACTATTGTCATTAACGTCGCCAGTTTGCTCCTAGTGCTCTCTTCCGTCGAGATAGGCAGGGATTTTGAGTGATAAATCCATGATGTGGCATTGTGTGTCTTGTATTGCCTGCCCGTGTGCCTTCGAGACCTGAGAAAGTTTAAGACAGATATCTCAGAAAATAACAGATGCGGGACTGACGCCTGGATTGACCCTTGGCTCTCTTGTTTTCCAGTAATGACCACTGGGGACTTGTGGGTGGGAGCTGCCTAAGGGTGAGTGGAAGGACAGTTCGAGTGTAGACAGAGAACAGAGAAGGGAGTTACAGTAGGAGGTAGCGAGGAGTGTGTGACCAGAGAGATTGGAGTGATTGGTGCCATTTTGTTGAATCTTAGTGCTGGCACTATTCTCATCATCGGCGTGTCTACAGCTTCCTGGATTATTCCCGCAAGTAACATGTGGACTCGACCGATCAGACAGAAACGGTGGACAACTGAAACAGGGTCAGGCGATACATGTCTTCTCGCCCATCACGTGAGTACTTGTCACCTTTGCAGATTCGCCTAAATTATAATAAAATAACACACATTTAAAATTTCGTTCATACTGAAGCACAGTATGTTTTCTGTATGCATATTCTATAAATATAGGGACGGTGCCTTAAATGAGAAGCCAGTCTTGGCAATGTTAATGTCATGTTTTAGAGGACCACGACCATTCTGTTGAACCTCTTACGCGCAGTATGGTGATTTTCGTAAAGACAACTTCATTCAAAGCAAGGTGTACAGCAGTTTGAGGGGCTGCCGGGCGTTTTTGCCGCCGCTGGTAACTGCTCTCTTGACAGACGCCACGAGTATTGCTCCGACTGTGCTGTTTTGTTTTTACAGCAAGCCACGAACAAACACAGGACGATATCAAAGAACCTCCTTCTCAAGAAGGACAGGCGGCACAAGTTCGGCCCCCGTCAAGAAAGGCGATAAGAGAAGGGACACGAACCTATTTGGTTTATAAATTTCAACTTCAATAACAAAAGTTTTAAAAAACTGTAATATACCAAGACAACCGCTGTAGTTGTGAAAACTTTGGATTTTGTATATATTGTGCATTACAAACATTGTATGTGTATATATTTTAACATTCAGAACACCCACTGTAATAGTGGTTTCCAAGCAGTACCGATGTCCCTCTGATGATGGTCACACTGGACGGAGTTGTTTTATCTTTTATAATACTGTTAGTTTGACGGGCCCGAATGAAACAAATAAAATTCGAAGAAAGCAGCATTCAGTAATTCAGTTATCGTAACAATAAATTCCATCTAATTACTGAACCGCTATTTACTTGAGGCCTTTGAATTTGTTTCCGGTTTCAGCACAGAATTCCAGTCAGATGTCCCGAGTATGACGACGTTTATTCCTCATGCTACACAAAGGGTTTATTTAACGACACACCTCGACAGTTCTAAATCCATCTTTCTCGCGAGAAAAATAAACCTGTTTGAGAGACACGAGATTTCAAGCGATGTCGCCCAATTCGTTGCACTACTGCCACTTCCAGTGCTTAAAGATTTCATAGTTCCCACGAAAACGACAGAACTCCTACGAATTCGTTTGTACTGTGATCACATCCATCGTAAACAGTAATTAGCCCAACCCAGCATGAATCCTTCTTCGCTCTCTTAGCTGGTCCAGAAATTCCACGAACTGACCCAAAAGGTCTATTATTATGTTCACGAAGGGTGGCCAGTGAACTCGGTCCTGAGCCAGTTTAATCAACTCTATGCCTAATTTTTTTTTCACATCCATTTTAATATTATACTCCTATTTATGCTTGGTTCTTCTGAGTCACCTGATATTTTCCGACAAAAATTTTGTATAAATTTATTTCTCCCTTGCGTACTACATGTCCTGTCTATGTTGTCCTCGTTTTCATGGCCTTAATAGTATCAGATGAAGGGCAAATATATAAACAATATTAAGTTCATTCTTATTACATAATTTTCGGCAACCTGGTGTCACTACTGCTTCCTCTGGCCAGACTATTTTCTTGAGCACACCATTCCCGAACACCCTCAGCCCCTCTTTTTATTCCGCACGTTGCATCAATCACCATGAAAACGTGTTGACTGTTAGGAAGTCCACTTCCTGTTCTGTGTGAACAGACATGGAGTTCGACCCCAAACAGAAACAATACACAGACATACATGGGAGGCTGTCGCCTGACGTCGCCGGACACCTCCACGAGGCCTGCCCGGACTCCAGATGCCTATGATTCAAACTACTGACATGGACAGCCCAATTGATATGGCGGCTATTTAACGACTTCCAATGAAATGCAAAAGATTATTAACGTACGGAACTACATTATGAGATATTCAGGTAAGGATAACTGGAAACAATGTGGAAGAAAGCGATCGCTGCTTATTAAACCAACGCAACTGTACAACTTACTTGCAGGTGCCAAGCCCGTCATATTCCTTGAAGGTAAAGTTGTCCCTGTACTTGACTAATTAAGCACTACGCCATTAAGACGTATGTGGCAGAGGATGTGTAGATCCACGTATTCCTGACCTCGGCACTAGTTGGAGGTGGGTGGTCGGCTTCACGCCACAGTCGCCTTACCCCTGGAACAGACCCCGGTATCCATTGGAGAACAGGCTGGGTGGGCCTCATAACCGATCTGGATGACGTGGAGAAGTGACAAATCTTGCCCCTACCGGGACACTTAACTCCGACCCCTCGGCTGTTCAGCCCGTAGCGCTAACCCGGCTCCCTGAGGAGTGAGCTGGAACTCCGGCCCTATATTCGAACCGATTACCTCTCGAATACTAGGCATTCGCCTTACTTGCTCGATAAAGGACCGGGAAAGAGAACTAAATAATGAAAAGAAATTGAACTCTTTTGCTTTTCCTTCTTTGATCATTCTGATTGTAACCACGAAAGACACACATATGGCATATGAACAGTAAACTTTATTACAAGCCAAACGTAGCCACTAGTTCTGTACAACTTATTTACACGAGTTCACATTATGATGAGAAGTCATAATGTTTTAATTGTCACCACGAGAAAATCATAATTCCAAAATATCGTTCAATATAGGAGATAGCCCATTTCCTGAGCTTGCCGAACCGTCATATTTTCCCGCGCCAAGTGGACAGACCACCGGAAGGGACAGAAGCAAAATGGCGACGTCGGTTGAGAAAGTGGAGGCTCGCGCTCCGATACTGTTCCTGCATTTGCAAGGGAAGTCTGCCAGGGAGTTCCACGACCAGATGACCGCTGTGTATCAGGAAGGTGTACCATCATATGGAACAGTGGTCAAGAGGACGAGGCGCTTCAATTGTGGACAGACAAACCTCTAAAATGAACCCCGAAGTGGAAGACCATCTTTCGCTGAGGAACTGGGAATTGTGGCACAGGAGGAAAGCTTTGATCCTATCCAATAGGCGCATAACTATCGAAGCTATTGTTCATGAGGTCCGCATTAGCCATGGGTCGATTTTCAACATCATCCATAACGAGTTACGCATGACAAAGGTCGCTGCGTGTTGGGTGCCACGATTGTTGACATCAGTTCAAAACCAGCAACGGATGGATGTGGAAAGAAACTTTTGCACTTCTGTCACGACGAAAATGTGAATCTTCTGACAGCCTGATCAGGTTGGACGAATGTTGGGTCTATCATTATGACCCTGAAAGGAAATGAGCAGCAGTGGAAACATGCAGACTCGCCGCCATTGAAGAAGGCCAAATCCGAGCCATCGNGGCACAGGAGGAAAGCTTTGATCCTATCCAATAGGCGCATAACTATCGAAGCTATTGTTCATGAGGTCCGCATTAGCCATGGGTCGATTTTCAACATCATCCATAACGAGTTACGCATGACAAAGGTCAAGCGATGCGGAATGCTGGGAAAAGGTGCGCGACTTCTTCATGACAACGCACCGGCTCATGCTATGATGACACTTGCTGGCAGTTTGGGATATGAAAGTCTCCCCCATCCGCCAAATTCACCAGACCTGGCACCGAACGACTTCTTCCTCTTTCCACGGCTAAAGAAGCTACTTCGTGGTAAGCGAGTCCAAGACGATGATGACGTCATTTCTGCAGTGGAGGACTTCCTAAACAGTCAAAATGAGACTTTGCATGATGAGGGTATCCAGCAGCTAATGTGTGGCCTTGCAGGGGGCATATGCAGAGAAGGACTAACTCACAGTTTCTTGCGCCTGTGTCTCTGTTTCTTCTGGGTGATAATTATAACTTTACGACTTCTCCACGTATGTTCAGTTCCTCGAATTACACATTTAGAGGGAGACGATATTCGCATTTACTCCCCATGCCTGAAGGGCGTTAGTTACCTTCTAACATCATTTCTGGAATGTTGTGTAGCAGAGGAGCGCAGAACAACATTCACGTACCATGCGGTTCTCTGGTTCACCTAAAGATGCTCCCAGTACCGCAGACGAGATGATCGGTGGGTGAACTGCAAAGGCTGCTGGAGGAAGTGGCATTGGCCTTGATAAGGCACTAAGTCGGCATCTCCCTAAAGGGACTGAGGGAAACCACGAAAAAGCCTGTCAGGATAATCGGTGTCAAGGTCGAGATTCGAACCACGCACCTCCCGAATATAAATCTCAATTTTTACCCCCTAACCTAATTTCCTCTGTCTTTTACCTTTGAAACTGAAAATACGTTTTTACTGCATACCGTGTGCATAAAGGTAAATTTGTCCCTCTACTTAACTAATTAAGCACTACGCCATGAAGGTGAAGGGGGGAATGGATGTATAGAGCCACATTTTCTTGACATCGACATTAGTTGGAAGTGAGTGGTCAGCTTAACGCCTCGGCCGCTTTACCCCCAGTACCCATTGGATAGAAGGTTGGGTGGACCCCACAGCCGGTCTGGACAACGTGGAGAAGAGAAAATTCTTGATCCTACTGGGGCTCGAACTCTGACCCCTTCGTCGTCCAGCCCGTAGCCAGTCGCTGTATCGACGGCGCTATCTCGGCTCCCTACCATGTGCATACAAATTTAATTAATCCAACAAATACCCTTGAGTACTGAGATGATTCACTGTAGCACTGCAGTCGCAGTGAATGTAACAAGAAAGGGCCTGGAAAATACTACTACAGAAACTGAGCAGTACACAAATGGAAAGTGATATTGCGTGTTCTCAGTGACGAATAAGAGCCTACTCCAACAACAGAAATGCGGAAAACACGTGAAAACGATATAACCAAGGCGGTTCGGATTACATGGTAATTAGACAGTGTTTGTTTCTAAGCTATTACTGACAGCAACTGCAGACTGACTGCTGTCGACGTGGTTTCTGTGAGTCGTCAAAATGACGCCGGAAATTTCAGAACCTCTTCCCTTCTACAAATTAGAGGAAGAGAGGTTAATGTTCCACTGCATTCAGAGCTGCCTGGTACGGTTTCAAATGTGTCATTTGCGTTGCAAAAGGCGAGGGATAGCCGATGCTACCTTATTTAAGGAGGCCACGCTCAGGAAGGAACTTGAAGATAAGGAATATGTTATTTAATCACTGGTTGATATGGCTGAAAGTGGCGCAGAATTTGCTTTGGAATACACTTAAATGTCCATACTTTTGAGACAGAAGATAATAAACCTCCTTTAATTTCCAGATACATATTCATTATTAAGTGTAGGGATAAAGACTAGGACACGGGCTGGCCTATCGAAGGAATCAAGGTTCGCTTCCTGGTAGGAGCAAGAAGTTTTTCCTATCCTTCAGATCGCCCAGATCGGCTGTAGGGCTCATACAGCTCCTCCATCCAATGTGCACCCGGGGGTTGGCCGGAGCGTTAAGTTGATCATTTTCCTGCATATAGTTTCGAGGTTAAGAATGCATGGATCTATACCTCCACTCCCCCATTGGTCTTCACCCCGCGGAGCATAATCAAGTAATTAGCACTCAATGATTTCGACCTGACACACGAGGGACCTTATTCAAATCAAGCGTAGGCGTCCTTAAGTTCTTCCTTGTAGAGCACTGCATCGTTTAACTCATGCCCAAAATGTTTTTATTTAATTAACAGCATATTTACAAGCTACTCTCGATAATATCGAGTAATAAGTACAGTTGTTCTAAGTAGGTGTCTTGAGTAGAGAAGTCATCCTCTGATGACACTCTGACAGGTCCTGTCATCTGCGGGTTGCGGTAGGTCAGACGGCCACTGTCTCCTCAGTCTTCTTACATTTGGTGGGTTGCTAATTTCTACAGTTAAACTGTTATTGTGTCCGAGTATGCTTTGATGGTACAATCTATGTATTTCTTCTATGACAAATGGGATTTGCAGATCACTGTGGACAGTAAGGATGCAGACATACCAAGGTGCATGCCCAAAATATGAAGGAAATAGTTTATAAATACTTTAACAACGTGGAAACTGCATCAAATCAACATAATTATGCCTTGCTGGTGAATATCACTTAAATGAATTCCTAATATGGAAGATGTTTGATAAACAAGCATCCTGCTCAATTTCTTTATGAGCTTCCTCCGATTCAGTCTTGGACTTTGAAATCCCAATGCACAGCTGATCAAAACTTATTCAATATAGGCCTAAACTGAACACAAAGCTGATCGAATACTCTTCAATATACGCCTAAATCACACAAAGGTCTCACAGTACTAATTTTTGCAGCATGCAGCTTATGGGAACAGGGGAAAGCCAGACATGTTCCCACCCTGGATTTTCAACGAAATATGCCACGTACTGACACCAAAAGCATTTTTAAAATACAGTCTTCTATCCTGAATACTCTAGGACGGCCATAAAATTGCGTTCAACGGCTTAAACCTAAGTTTGCAAATAAATTGTCATTCGTCCATCCCCCAAGGAATCGTGGGGGCCCCCGTGATCCAACTGGACATTCTGAAGCGTCATCCATTCCTAAACGGATATACGCCAGCAGAAAAGTGGCTGGGCAGGTATAAGTGGTGCGTCTAGATACAATTCTAGTTTGGGGCTGAAAACGTATTCCCGCAACACGCTTGTACTGAAATGTTTACTGTACTGTCGACAAAACCAGGTACCAGGAGATGACGTGCTAGTCCACTTATTCTGCCATCTCTCGGGCGTTTATTAAACTTTTTACGGACGACTATACACTTCTTGTTATTGGTAACAGATGGCAGAGGCTCATTCAACAACACTGTGATATTACGAACAGTGCTGCCATTACAACAAAAGAGACGGCTTCTCGCATCACGAAACAGGTCTCTGTACGCTCATATAGATGCGCCAGTCCGTCACGAAGTATTAAATTTCACTTAGTTTTCAAAATAATGTAACAGATGGCTTTTACTTAAGACCCAAGCATGAACTGTAAATGTTCTACTGTGATGAAGTGTACCTAAGATGCAGAAACTGCCAAGAACAGAGACAGCAAGAGCAAGAGCAAGAGAGCTGTTCTGCAGTTGTACTGACGAGCTTCCTTTAAGGTGAACTGTTTAAATTAACGACGAAATGCTATAGATATCGATAATCTCTAATATATTCCTATACCACGAGTAGGGAAGTAACCGTATGTGCAGTATCAAAATAAATACACCAAATGTCAAAACAGTGATAAATGTGATCGTATAATGTTGACCACTAAGCAAGCTTGGGACACGAGGTAACGCGTCTGACTCGCAGGCCTGATCGGGTGATGCGTGACTCGAGTTTCGGCCGGGAAACCGACTGTCCTAACTAAGGTTATTCTTGGCTGTCTTCACTGCCTACGGACTCCATGATCGGTTCCTTCCATAAAAAGTAAAGAACCAGGCCGTGACGGCTCATGTTTGATGAAACTGCAGCGCCTGCAGAACAGACTTCTCCGCGCTATTGGCAATCCTGACAGGCGCACACCGGTCCGCGATTTGCACTTGGCGTCCAAAATTCCGTACGTGTATGATTAGATAACTAAATTATGCAGGAGGCAGGCAGATGTCATCCTAAATCACGAAAATCCAAAAGTACGTGCAGTTGGAGAAGAAGCCAGGCATAGGAAATATAAGAAGCTTAAACTTTGCGGCGGTCAGGCCTACGACCTTTCAAGTGTCTAACTGCTGTTTCGGATTGTTACATAAATTGATGCGTAGGCTGCTGCACATTCCTACACTGACAGATATCCCTGTACATATTAGTAGTAAAAAAAATTAATATCAGTTATATTGTGAAGAGTGTAAAAAGCAAAAAAAAATTGTATATATCACATTTCCTCCAATAAGGTGTAGCAAGTGAACACCAATTAAAAAAAAAAGACCAACCACTCCATTTATCGTTAAGGAGGACCAAATAAGAGAGGGAGAGAAAAAAAAGTCTACACTCAAAACAAAAATATGGCCATGGGTCCCAGCAGGGCCCGATGCCAATTGTCGGCAGTAAGCTTCTGCTCTGCTCTGTGAAGGCCCATAGGGTTGTGAGACGCTGAGGGTCCCACATTATCTAGACAATCGGCTCAAAAATGGCGGTAAGATTGTCAGTCCTACGCGCCGGCGCGCTTTACTCACCAGGAAAATTAATTAATTCTTGGTACTCATTTCTGTTAGAGGCTGAGTCAACCCCAGGGGCTTAGTGCGGCTGGAAGGATAAGGTCAATTGAGAAAAAATCCAATGACCTCATCGGGACTTGAACCCTCAACCAACTACGCTACCGCGTGCCCTTTCAAATTCAGTATTCCCTTCGCCATTCTAGGATACTAACCGAGTAAATGCAATGACAAACAATCACCTGAACATGGGACCACAATCAGTTCCCGACTTGTGAATATGGTGAATGCGCGTGTATTCCTATAATGTAATGTGCATTCTTCGGCCGTACGTTCCACGTTCTTTGTCGTAACGCCTCTGGTGATGTCTTGCGGCTGTCTCGTGAACTGATGGAACTTTTAACACATTTTCCGAATTGTGTGACCTGAATCTTGCAAATCTAAAGCGACACGACTAGGAGGCGTGGGTTTCAATTTGCAAGTTACATCTTGGCAATGGGGCTCTAAGCTCAAAGTTTTTCATTCAAATTCAAATTCGATGCTTAACGAAACACAGAGGCCAAATACTTCTTGGCTATATGCATTAATGTCAATATGTGTTTATCAGCAACAGAACGTTAAGGCTGTGTAGTGAAGATTGTGTTTTGCTTTTTATGCCCGTTATTTAATGATGCTGTCAGATTTGGATTATATATGAGATCACTGATGAATGTGGAGCAACTTGTGGGCTTATAATTGGCTTCAGAAACCTAAGTATTGGAGAAAACTGGCCACAGTGCTATTTTACTTGCCACAAATCCCACACGACCTGACCTGGGTTCGAACCAGGGCCGCAGCGGTGGGAAGCCTGGCACTAACGGCAAGTGTTTTGCCATTGGTAACAACAGATATACTGAACATCACCGTTAAGTGCCCTTGCTTCGTATGCGGAAGGTCAAGGTCCTGGGTTTGATTCTTGGCCCGAAGACAGGGTAGCCATTCAGAGTGCGCATCTCCTGGGGCGCCCAAATGCTTCCAAACAAGGTCTGGAATTATAATTCAAAATAGGTCACAGACACTTCCGCATCCCTTTCAACTAATCATTCACAATAATCTCACCACTGGACAGTATATAACACACGGATTAGGCAAAGGGTCGTTAAACAACACAATAAGCAATCAATAAAGACCTTTTCATCACAATACGTCTATATGAAATTACGAAGAAATTACGTAGAAACCAGTGAGAGATTGAAGATCGTGTAGTATAATTAAATGTGCAGGGAACCAACCGTCAGCGAGCCTACAAAATGCACTCAAATGTACGTTCACATGTGACGTCACCGTCAGGCTCTGGCGGACATGACGTGTCGGACTGTGAGCAAGCTGCGTGCGCCGTCACTTCAGATCTCGTCACAGCAGCGGGGGAATAACCGATGAGAAGTTAATTTCATTCGTTCAGAAGCACGTACAATACGAATCGCAAATGTTACAGTGCCAATGCCGCGAAGGAGGAAATCTGGAGTGCAATTGGAGACCAACTGGGACAAACTGGTACGTGAAATTGTTCTTCTTTTACAGTGCTGTTTCAGTACATCGCCGTTGACACACCCAACATTCGGGACCAGTGCAAATGAAGTGAATATCGGAAAAACCACTATCCACATCATGTTCGCCGCTACGATGTGTTGTTTAGTTCATTTATTCCTAAAGTAAGGAACTGTTACAACTTTTGAAAATGAATTTAAAAAAAATCTCATTTCCCTTGTGTTGCCTGACATGTACCTAATTATTGGTCTAAATTCGCGAATTCACTACATCAAGCAGCAGCAACTGCAGCTGAACCACTTCCATGCAGACAGAAAAAAAATAGCAGGTTTATAACAGAAAGCACCTTGATTTTAATTAATGTTGTTGTATTGCATGGAATATATCATATCATACCACGTTTAACCATGTTACACGAACAATCCTCTAGAACTTTTATGAAAAGTTTTAGAGAATAGACACATACTCAGTTTTGCATAAAACATTTTCTTTGTTCTCCTTGCTATGGCTACTTCTCGAGAAGAAAGAATCTTGGAACTGTCCCTCATCTCAAAAGCTTCACTTCGGACACTACTTCCTTGACCCGGAAGATTTATTAAACCCAAAGTTTCCGGCCTGTCTGTTGGTAGAAATATTTTGTTCCCTGATAAAACTGTGTAGAATACGCGTGGTCGGAATAGTTGTGTCTACATGTTCTGGTTCATATTTCAGTAGCCAGTGATATGTTAAAAATCTCTTAAGGATCCCGATAACCGACAACTACAATTTTCTTTTGCTTCGTCACCAATGACTTCTAATCCAGGATTCGGGCTTAAGAAGTATCTTCTGAAAGGAAAAGCTTCGTTTGCGCCTATGACATACGGCACCCAAAACAGGTTTGCCTCGTATGTTTCCGAAAGCTCTGCCGAAGTTGGAATTTACAGAGATACCTCCAGATGGCAAGAGGAACAAATCTGTGTACACATACCAATACTACTAGAATAACACACGGGATATTATCGTAATCGTAATATAGTAATTCACTTTGCGGAGGCATTACAATTCCGCCAGTTCTCGCCGTCAAGAGCATCTAGGCGACTAGGAAAATTCAACATACTGCAAAATGAATTTACGAATCTCTCCCACTCTTCTGTTGAACATGGTTTCATCTCGTACTTAATGACATCAGTAACAGCGATACATAGTACTTCTTTGCTATAGCACAGACAGATGAGTGGTCTAGATCAGCAGTTCCCGAACTTTCAGTTAGCAGTGCACCTAGACGTCATGCTGAACATTTAAAGTTCATGAGTGGAAAATATATCAAGTTATAATACAGTCTGAGTGCCGTAGCTCAACA